>NW_025535258.1:50000-109407 GCF_020615455.1 Coregonus clupeaformis | reverse complement strand
AATTTGTGTGAAGGAGAAGCGGGGGAGCATGGGCAAGTTGCAGCAGAGGGTGCAGAGTTGGTGGCCGGGTTAGTGGTAGCCAGATGGAAAGCATGGCCAGCTGTAGCAAAATGCTTGTTGAAATTCTCGATTATTGTAGATTTATCGGTGGTGATAGTGTTTCCTAGCCTCAGTGCAGTGGGCAGCTGGGAGGAAGTGCTCTTATTCTCCATGGACTTTACAGTGTCCCAAAACTTTTTGGAGTTAGTGCTACAGGATGCAAATTTCTGTTTGAAGTTAGCCTTTGCTTTCCTGACTGCTTGTGTATATTGGTTCCTAACTTCCCTGAAAAGTTGCATATCGCGGGGGGCTATTTGATGCTAATGCTGTACATACAGGATGTTTTTAGTGCTGTTTCAGGGCAGTCAAGTCTGAGGAGAACCAGAGGCTATATCGGTTCTTAGTTCTGTATTTTTGAATGGGGCATGTTTATTTAAGATTGAGAGGAAATTACTTTTAAGAACAACCAGGCATCCTCTACTGACGGAATGAGATCTATATCCATCCAGGATACCTGGGCCAGGTCAATTAGGAAAGGCCTCTCGCTAAAGTGTTTTAGGGAGCGTTTGACAGTGATGAGGGGTGGTGCTTTGACCAGCGGACCCGTTACGGACGCAGGCAATAAGGCAGTGATCGCTGAGATCCTGGTTGAAGACAGCTGAGGTGTATTTAGAGGGGTATGTTAGTCAGGATGATATCTATGAGGGTACCCATGTTTACGGATTTAGGGTTGTCACCTGTAGGTTCGTTGATAATTTGTGAGGTTGAGGGCATCTAGCTTGGATTGTAGGATGGCTGGGTATAAGCATATCCCAATTTAGGTCACCAACAGTACAAACTCTGAGGATAAATGGGGGCCAATCAATTCACATATGGTGTCCAGGGAAGCTGAGGCTGAGGGGGTCTGTAGCGCGGCAACAGTGAGAGACTTATTTCTGGAAAGGTGGATTTTTAGGAAGTAGAAGCTCAAAACTGTTTGGGCACAGACCTGGATAGTATGATGGAGCTCTGCAGGCTATCTCTACAGTAGATTGCAACTCCACCCCCTTTGGCAGTTCTATCTAGACGGAAAATGTTATAGTTGGGGATGGAAATTTCAGAATTTTTGGTGGCCTTCCTGAGCCAGGATTCAGACACTGCTAGAACATCAGGGTTGGCAGAGTGTGCTAACGCAGTGAATAACTCAAACTTAGGAAGTAGACTTCTGATATTTATGTGCAAGAAACCAAGACTTTGCGATTACAGAAGTCATCAAATGATAGCGCCTGGGGAGTAGGAGGTGATACTGAGGGCTGCAGGGCCTGGGTTAGCCTCATCACCAGAGGAACAGAGGAGGACTAGAATAAGGATACGGCTAAAGGCTTTAAGAACTGGTCTTCTAGTGCGTTGGGTACATAGAATAAAGGGGGCAGATTTCCGGGTGTTATAGAAAAGATTCAGGGCATTATGTACAGACAAGGATATGGAAGGATATGAGTAAAGTGGAGGTAAACCTAAGCGTTGGGTAACAATGAAAGAGATAGTATCTCTAGAGGCATCAATTGAGTCGGTCTCTGAGTGTATGGGGGAGGGACAAAGGAGCTATGCTAAGGCAGGTTTAGCTAGGCTGGGGGGTCTACAGTGATATAGTACAATTAGAAATAACTCGAAACAACAATAAACTAACCATGTTTGGGCTGAGGCTAAACATAAACAGGATGTAGTACCGTAAAAAAGGAACAGTCCAGCAGATATCAGCTGTATAGCTGAGTTATCATAAGGTCCGGTGGTGAAGCACTTGTGAGTAAGAGAGGCCACGGATAGCGTGTGCTAGCGGGCCAGGGCTAGCAGATGGATGGAATCTTCGTGGTTAACGTCAGTAACCACATCAGACGATTTCGTCGGCAGACCAGTCGTGTAGGATCGGCGGGGCCGTGTCAACACTAGGTGGTCCCGTCCGGTTGACAGAGAGGTAGATAGCCGGGAGATGGGCCTAGCTCAGGATGATTAGCCAGACCACAGCGTCCGTTTTGTTGCAGCCAGCTGGTAGCGATGAATCCGGAGTTAAAGGTCCAGTGATTCAGTGATTCGGCGGAAAAACTGATATGATCTGGGTCGATAACGCGCTGTGCAGACTGGCCAATATCCGGTGATCAATGTCCAATGATTAAAATTAATCCCAGCGGAAAAAATCCAATGTTTTGGGTGAAACACCGCTAGCTGTGGCTAATAGCAAGTAGCTAGTTCAGTAGCTAGTTCAGTTTAGTGAGTAAGAGGCCACGGATAGCGTGTGCTAGCGGGCCAGGGCTAGCCGATGGATGGAATCTTCGTGGTTAACGTCGTAACCACATCAGACGATTTCGTCGGCAGACCAGTCTTGTAGGATCGGCGGGGCTTCGTGTCAACACTAGGTGGTCCCGTCCGGTTGACAGAGAGGTTCTTTGATTTCAATGAATACATGATCTAAATGTGTGCAGCGTCTTGACCCTTGACCTCCTCCTCCTCTCCTCCTCCTCCTCCTCCTCCTCCTCCCTCTCCTCCTCCTCCTCCTCCTCCTCCTCCTCCTCCTCCTCTGTCAGTGGATGACGAGCTGTCTGAGCCGGAAACATCAGAGCTGATATCCAACACATCTTGTCAACGTTGACCCCTGAAACACAAAGGGAGAGTTTGTTACTTCATATGTTACAGAACCAACCTTTTCCAGTTCCACAGCATGATAATGTTTGCACTCACTAACTGTAAGTTGCTCTGGATAATATAAATGTAAGATAAACTGTGCGGTGCATGCAGCCTGCTGACGTCATTTTCTCCCCACATGATTTGTGTTCATGTAATTAAACAATAGGGCTATCAAAACATTAAATTGAATCCCTCCATTTCCCACTCACTGGCACTAACACACACGCTACGGTTTGGTATTGATAAGGTGTAATTGATTCCTGTACTTTACGATCCGATTCCTCAACGATTCTGTTAACGGTTCCAAATTAGAATACACATATATATATTTTAAGACTCTTAAAGGCTCTGGAAAGATAAATGGGGTCTCTAGCTTAAACAATGAGCATGTGCCAATTTAAAAGCATAGCTCCATAGGAATTCCATTCATTAATAGGTGGGGTAGTTGGGGTGTTTAGAGTCGTTGGGGCAGTTAGGGCAGTGAAAGAAAGAAAGAAAGAAAACAAATGGTATCCAAGTGGGAGTTAAGCAGCCCTTAAAGTACTCAGGAGCTGTTTGAATGTGAAATGACAGGAGATAGAACTCAGCAGACTTGACAATGGCCAGTTTGGAATGTTGAGGACATTGAATAGGAGTCTATGGGAGCTTTAGGGGTATTAAAAGGTCTGTAGCATAAAAAGTAAAAAGTAGTATCAAGAAGACAAGTCATAGCTGGAAATAGCATATAACCCTGGACTGAATACAGTTTAAGTGGTGATAATAGTTTTAACGGTTTTTAAAGTAGATTAGACATATCTGTCTAATTTGGCATGAACAAAACCAAGACACTGAGGAAGACTTGTTAAACCCTGTCTGAGGAAACAAGGTCAGAGACATGATTTAACAGCTAGTAAAGGTTTAGAGACACTGAGGAAGACTTGTTAAACCCTGTCAAGGAAACAAGGTCAGAGACATGATTTAACAGCTAGTAAGGTTTAGAGACACTGAGGAAGACTTGTCAAACCCTGTCAAGGAAACAAGGTCAGAGACATGATTAACAGCTAGTAAGGTTTAGAGACACTGAGGGAAGACTTGTGAACCCTGTCAAGGAAACAAGGTCAGAGACATGATTTAACAGCTAGTATGGTTTAGGAGACACTGAGGAAGACTTGTTAAACCCTGTCAAGGAAACAAGGTCAGAGACATGATTTAACAGCTAGTAAGGTTTAGAGACACTGAGGAAGACTTGTCAAACCTGTCTGAGGAAACAAGGTCAGAGACATGATTTAACAGCTAGTAAGGTTTAGAGACACTGAGGAAGACTTGACAATTAAACCCTGTCAAGGAAACAAGGTCAGAGACATGATTTAACAGCTAGTAAGGTTTAGAGACACTGAGGAAGACTTGTTAAACCCTGTCAAGGAAACAAGGTCAGAGACATGATTTAACAGCTAGTAAGGTTTAGAGACACTGAGGAAGACTTGTCAAACCCTGTCAAGGAAACAAGGTCAGAGACATGATTTAACAGCTAGTATGGTTTAGAGACACTGAGGAAGACTTGTTAAACCCTGTCAAGGAAACAAGGTCAGAGACATGATTTAACAGCTAGTAAGGTTTAGAGACACTGAGGAAGACTTGTCAAACCTGTCTGAGGAAACAAGGTCAGAGACATGATTTAACAGCTAGTAAGGTTTAGAGACACTGAGGAAGACTTGTTAAACCCCTGTCAAGGAAACAAGGTCAGAGACATGATTTAACAGCTAGTAAGGTTTAGAGACACTGAGGAAGACTTGTCAAACCTGTCTGAGGAAACAAGGTCAGAGACATGGATTTAACAGCTAGTAAGGTTTAGAGACACTGAGGAAGACTTGTTAAACTCCTGTCAGAGGAAACAAGGTCAGAGACATGATTTAACAGCTAGTATGGTTTAGAGACACTGAGGAAGACTTGTTAAACCCTGTCAGAGGAAACAAGGTCAGAGACATGATTTAACAGCTAGTATGGTTTAGAGACACTGAGGAAGACTTGTTAAACCCTGTCAGAGGAAACAAGGTCAGAGACATGATTTAACAGCTAGTAAGGTTTAGAGACACTGAGGAAGACTTGTTAAACCCTGCCAGATGAAAGCTAGTAAGCTGCACAGCTCTAGAGTCCAACTTGTAGCTAGCATAACCCTAACCCTAGCATCGTTATCACCATCTTAATTACTATCACTCTTAGTGGATGGGAAACTTCTCTGTCCTTTACTTTAAAACACACAGCGTGGAGTCAACTCCAGATATGCACACCACACACACTCTGCACACACACACACACACACACACACACACACACACACACACACACACACACACACACACCACACACACTCTGCACACGTACACACACACACACACACACACACACACACACACACACACACACACACACACACACACACAATGAACACACACACACAGCACCATCTTCAGAGCTCTGATATATATATATATGAAATACATTATCATTCTTTAATCTGATTTTATTATAGTGGGAGTCCCTCTGGTCCAGTCTACAGAGACAGAGACGTCTTCTTATTGCTGCAGTAACACTGTGCTTTATGTCTCTGTCTACTTCACTTTAGTCTGTCAAGACTATTATTATAAAATCATATATTTCTGTGTTCCATCTGCTGTGTTTTCCACATATAAATAGATGTATTTGGAATGCAATCATCTTATTGTTGTTGTTGCTCAAATCTGCAGTGTGTGTTTTTAATATCATTTGTCTGTCTGTACAGTGTGGGGCCAGTAACCAGAGGGTCGCTGGTTCGAATCCCAGGTACACCAGGAAAAATATATACTGCCGTTGTGCCCTTGAGTAAGGCACTCAACCACTAAACGGAGCTAAGTGCACTGCACCACAAGCTGATCCTGCACCACCAACCCCTCAGGGTTGCAAAACAAAACACACTCCAGATCAATGTGTGTGCGGCTGCTAGTTTCCCCCCTCATCAGGCTGTCTGTGTTCTGCTCTGTTTGTGGACCACACACACACACACACACACACACACACACACACACACACACACACACACACACACACACACACACACACACACACACACACCTCATTTGTAGCCGGCATTCCATCTCCCACAGTTCTCCCTACTGTCTGGTGTGAGTGTGTGTGTGCGCGCACACGCATGGGGCATTTAGAGGGATCGACTAAATCAACTTGTCTGTCCACAGATCTCTCCTCTTTACTCCTCTCCCTCTTCTCCTTCACCTCTCCTCCTTCACCTCTCCCTCTCCCACTCCTTCTCCACCTCTCCTCCTCCACCTCTCCCTCTCCTCCTTCACCTCTCCTCCTTCACCTCTCCCTCGCCCACTCCTTCTCCACCTCTCCTCCTCCACCTCTCCCTCTCCTCCTTCACCTCTCCTCCTTCACCTCTCCCTCTCCTCCTCTCCCTCACCTTCACCTATCCTTCACCTCTCCCACTCCTCCTCCACCTCTCCTCTCCTCCACCTCTCCCTCTCCTCCTCTCCTCACCATCACCCTATCCTCCACCTCTCCCTCTCCTCCTACCTCTCCTCTCCTCCACCTCTCCCTCTCCTCCTCCACCTCTTCCTCTCGTCCTTCACCCCTTCTCTTCACCTCTCCTCCTTCACCTCTCCCTCTCCTCCTCTCCCTCACCATCACCTATCCTTCACCTCTCCCTCTCCTCACCTCTCCCTCTCCTCCCTCCACCTCTCCCTCTCGTCCTTCACCTCATCTCCTTCACCTCTCCTCCTCCACCTCTTCCTCATCTCCTCTCACCTCTCCTCCTCCACCTCTTCCTCATCTCCCTTCACCTCTCCTCCTCCACCTCTCCCTCTCCTCCTCCACCTCTTCCTCATCTCCTTCACCTCTCCTCCTCCACCTCTCCCTCTCCTCCTCCACCTTCTCCTTCCTCTCCTCCTCCACCTCTTCCTTCATCTCCTTCACCTCTCCTCCTCCACCTCTCCCTCTCCTCTCCACCTCTCCTCCCCACCTCTCTCCTCCACCTCTCCTCCTCCCCACCTCTTCCTCATCTCCTTCACCTCTCCTCCTCCAACTCTTCCTCGTCCTACCTCTCCTCCTCCACCTCTCCCTCTCCTCCTACCTCTTCCTCATCTCCTTCCCACCTCTCCTCCTCCACCTCTCCCTCTCCTCCTCCACCTCTTCCTCATCTCCTTCACCTCTCCTCCTCCACCTCTCCTCTCCTCCTCCACCTCTTCCTCATCTCCTTCACCTCTCCTCCTCCACCTCTCCCTCTCCTCCTCCAACTCTTCCTCATCCCCTTCACCTCTCCTCCTCCACCTCTTCCTCATCTCCTTCACCTCTCCTCCTCCACCTCTCCCTCTCCTCCTCCACCTCTCCCTCTCCTCCTCCACCTCTTCCTCATCTCCTTCACCTCTCCCTCTCCTCCCTCTCCCTCACATCACCTATCCTTCACCTCTCCCTCTCCTCCTCCACCTCTCCCTCTCCTCCTCCTCCACCTCTCCACCTCTCCTCTCCTCTCCCTCTCCCTCCTCCATCTCTCCCTCTCCTCCTCCACCTCTCCCTCTCCTCCACCTCTCCCTCTCCTCCTCCTCACCTCTCCCTCTCGTCTCACCTCATCTCCTTCACTCTCCTCCTCCACCTTTTCCTCATCTCCTTCACCTCTCCTCCTCCACCTCTTCCTCATCTCCTTCACCTCTCCTCCTCCACCTCTCCCTCTCCTCCTCCACCTCTTCCCTCATCTCCTTCACCTCTCCTCCTCCACCTCTCCCTCTCCTCCTCCACCTCTTCCTCATCTCCTTCCTCTCCTCCTCCACCTCTTCCTCATCTCCTTCACCTCCTCCTCCCACCTCTCCCTCTCCTCCTCCACCTCTTCCTCATCTCCTTCACCTCTCCTCCTCCCACCTCTCCCTCTCCTCCTCCACCTCTTCCTCATCTCCTTCACCTCTCCTCCTCCACCTCTCCCTCTCCTCCTCCACCTCTTCCTCATCTCCCTTCACCTCTCCTCCTCCACCTCTCCCTCTCCCCTCCACCTCTTCCTCATCTCCTTCACCTCTCCTCCCCACCTCTTCCTCATCTCCTTCACCTCTCCTCCTCCACCTCTCCCTCTCCTCCTCCACCTCTTCCTCATCTCCTTCACCTCTCCCTCTCCTCCTCTCCCTCACCATCACCTATCCTTCACCTCTCCCTCTCCTCCTCCACCTCTCCCTCTCCTCCTCCTCCCACCTCTCCACCTCTCCTCTCCTCTCCCTCTCCTCCTCCACCTCTCCCTCTCCTCCTCCCCTTCTCCCTCTCCTCCTCCACCTCTCCTCTCCCTCTCCTCCTCCACCTCTCCCTCTCCTCCTCCACTCTCCCTCTCCCTCTCCTCCTCCACCTCTCCTCTCCCTCTCCTCCTCCACCTCTCCTCTCCTCCTCCACCTCTCCCTCTCCTCCTTCACCTCTCCCTCTCCTCCTCCACCTCTTCCTTTCGTCCTCCTCCTCCACCTCTCCCTCTCCACCTCTCCCTCTCCTCTTCCTCCCCACCTCTCCCTCTCCACCTCTCCCTCTCCCTCTCCACCTCTCCCTCTCCACCTCTCCCTCTCCTCTTCCTCCCCACCTCTCCCTCTCCACCTCTCCCTCTCCTCCTCCACCTCTTCCTCTCCACCTCTCCCTCTCCTCTTCCTCCCCACCTCTCCCTCTCCCACCTCTCCCTCTCCTCTTCCTCCCCACCTCTCCCTCTCTCCCTCTCCCCTCCACCTCTTCCTTCCACCTCTCCCACCTCTCCCTCTCCTCCTCCTCCACCTCTTCCTCTCCCCTTCACCTCTCCTCCCCACCTCTTCCTCTCCTCCTTCACCTCTCCTCCTCCACCTCTCCTCTCCTCCTTCACCTCGCCTCCTCCACCTCTCCCTCTCTCCACCTCTCCCTCCTCACCTCTCCTCTCCTCCTTCACCTCTCCCTCTCCTCCTTCACCTCTCCCTCTCCCACCTCCTACACCTCTCCTCCTTCACCTCTCCTTTGCCTCCACACCTCTTCCTCTCGTCCTCCTCCTCCACCTCTCCCTCTCCACCTCTCCCTCTCCTCTTCCTCCCCACCTCTCCCCTCTCACCTCTCCCTCTCCCTCTCCTCTTCCTCCCCACCTCTCCCTCTCCACCTCTCCCTCTCCTCCTCCCACCTCTTCCTCCCCACCTCTCCCTCTCCACCTCCACCTCTTCCTCTCCACCTCTTCCTCTCCTCCTCCACCTCTCCCTCTCCTCCTTCACGTCTCCTCCTCTCCCTCTCTCTAACCTATTCTCTTCTCCCCATCTCTCCAGGTCATCCATTTCTCTCCCTCCATCTCTTACCTCCATCTCTCCCTCCATCTCTCACTCCATCTCTCCCTCCATCTCTCTCTCCATCTCTTCCTCCATCTCTTGCCTCCATATCTCTTCTTTATGTCCAGTGGCTCATTCCTTCCCTCATTCCCTCTCTCTCTGGTGGGACCATTACCAGGCTCAAAAATACAGTGGGGAAAAAAAGTATTTAGTCAGCCACCAGTTGTGCAAGTTCTCCCACTTAAAAAGATGAGAGAGGTCTGTAATTTTCATCATAGGTACACGTCAACTATGACAGACAAATTGAGCATTTTTTTCTCCAGAAAATCACATTGTAGGATTTTTTATGAATTTATTTGCAAATTATGGTGGAAAATAAGTATTTGGTCACCTACAAACAAGCAAGATTTCTGGCTCTCACAGACCTGTAACTTCTTCTTTAAGAGGCTCCTCTGTCCTCCACTCGTTACCTGTATTAATGGCACCTGTTTGAACTTGTTATCAGTATAAAAGACACCTGTCCACAACCTAAAACAGTCACACTCCAAACTCCACTATGGCCAAGACCAAAGAGCTGTCAAAGGACACCAGAAACAAAATTGTAGACCTGCACCAGGCTGGGAAGACTGAATCTGCAATAGGTAAGCAGCTTGGTTTGAAGAAATCAACTGTGGGAGCAATTATTAGGAAATGGAAGACATACAAGACCACTGATAATCTTCCTCGATCTGGGGCTCCACGCAAGATCTCACCCTGTGGGGTCAAAATGATCACAAGAACGGTGAGCAAAAATCCAAGAACCACACGGGGGGACCAAGTGAATGACCTGCAGAGAGCTGGAACCAAAGTAACAAAGCCTACCATCAGTAACACACTACGCCTGAGGACTCAAATCCTGCAGTGCCAGACGTGTCCCCCTGCTTAAGCCAGTACATGTCCAGGCCCATCTGAAGATTGCTAGAGTGCATTTGGATGATCCAGAAGAGGATTGGGAGAATGTCATATGGTCAGATGAAACCAAAATAGAACTTTTTGGTTAAAACTCAACTCGTCGTGTTTGGAGGACAAAGAATGCTGAGTTGCATCCAAAGAACACCGTACCTACTGTGAAGCATGGGGGTGGAAACAACATGCTTTGGGGCTGTTTTTTCTGCAAAGGGACCAGGACGACTGATCCGTGTAAAAGGAAAGAATGAATGGGGCCATGTATCGTAGATTTTGAGTGAAAACCTCCTTCCATCAGCAAGGGCATTGAAGATGAAACGTGGCTGGGTCTTTCAGCATGACAATGATCCCAAACACACCGCCGGGCAACGAAGGAGTGGCTTCGTAAGAAGCATTTCAAGGTCCTGGAGTGGCCTAGCCAGTCTCCAGATTCTCAACCCCATAGAACATCTTTGGAGGGAGTTGAAAGTCCAGTGTTGCCCAGCGACAGCCCCCAAAACATCACTGCTCTAGAGGAGATCTGCATGGAGGAATGGGCCAAAATACCAGCAACAGTGTGTGGAAAACCTTGTGAAGACTTACAGAAAACGTTTGACCTGTGTCATTGCCAACAAAGGGTATATAACAAAGTATTGAGAAACTTTTGTTATTGACCAAATACTTATTTTCCACCATAATTTGCAAATAAATTCATTAAAAATCCTACAATGTGATTTTCTAGATTTTCTTTTCTAATTTTGTCTGTCATAGTTGACGTGTACCTATGATGAAAATTACAGGCCTCTCATCTTTTTTAAGTGGAGAACTTGCACAGTGGCTGACTAAATACTTTTTTTTTCCCCACTGTATATCTGCGTGCTGTTGGGGGAGATCTGCAATGAATTGGTCCATCTACTCATCAATATTCTACTGTAATCATTGAATAGGACAGTGTTTATGTGTATAGGTGGTGGCTGACTGTGAAAGGTCTGATGTGTGAACAAACGAGCTGTGATATCAGCAATTCAGCGCTATTGAAATAGACAGCAAGAAAACTCTGAATTTAATTCAGCCAAAATAGTTTCTTTGAATCTACAGCCATGTTGTCCTGCATCTAAGGATGACACTAAGGGCTCCAGCCTCCAGCTGCTGAATGATCTCTGATTGAGGCTTATTAAATAGACCCTAATGATTCAGTAGGACTGGACCCACTCCCCCAGGCTTATTAAATAGACCCTAATGGTTCAGTAGGACTGGACCTACTCTCAGGCTTATTAAATAGACCCTAATGGTTCAGTAGGACTGGACCTACTCCCCAGGCTTATTACATAGACCCCTAATGGTTCAGTAGGACTGGACCCACTCCCCCAGGCTTATTAAATAGACCCTAATGGTTCAGTAGGACTGGACCCACTCCCCCAGGCTTACATAGACCCTAATGGTTCAGTAGGACTGGACCCACTCCCCCCAGGCTTATTAAATAGATCCTAATGGTTCAGTAGGACTGGACCCACTCTCCCAGGCTTATTAAATAGACCCTAATGGTTCAGTAGACTGACCCACTCCCCCAGGCTGTATTAAATAGACCCTAATGGTTCAGTAGGACTGGACCCACTTCCCCAAGGCTTATTAAATAGACCCTAATGGTTCAGTAGGACTGGACCCACTCCCCAGGCTTGTTACATAGACCCCTAATGGTTCAGTAGGACTGGACCCACTCCCCAGGCTTGTTAAATAGACCCTAATGGTTCAGTAGGACTGGACCACTTCCCCAAGGCTTATTAAATAGACCTAATGGTTTAGTAGGACTGGACCCACCTCCCCCAGGCTTATTAAATAGACCCTAATGGTTCAGTAGGACTGGACCCACTCCCCCCAGGCTTATTACATAGACCCTAATGGTTCAGTAGGACTGGACCCACCCCCAGGCTTATTAAATAGACCCTAATGGTTCAGTAGGACTGGACCCACTTCCCAAGACTTATTAAATAGACCCTAATGGTTCAGTAGAACTGGACCCATTCCCCCCATGCTTATTAAATAGACCTAATGGTTCAGTAGGACTGGACCCACTTCCCCAAGGCTTATTAAATAGACCCTAATGGTTCAGTAGGACTGGACCCACTCCCCAGGCTTATTAAATGAGACCCCTAATGGTTCAGTAGGACTGGACCCACTCCCCCAGGCTATTACATAGACCCTAATGGTTCAGTAGGACTGGACCCACTCCCCCCAGGTTATTAAATAGACCCTAATGGTTCAGTAGGGACTGGACCCACTCCCCCCAGGCTTATTACATAGACCCTAATGGTTCAGTAGGACTGGACCCACTCCCCAGGCTTATTACATAGACCTAATGGTTCAGTAGGACTGGACCCACTCCCCCAGGCTTATTAAATAGACCCTAATGGTTCAGTAGGACTGGACCCACTCCCCCAGGCTTATTAAATAGACCCTAATGGTTCAGTAGGACTGGACCCACTCCCCCAGGCTTATTACATAGACCTAATGGTTCAGTAGGACTGGACCACTCCCCCAGGCTTGTTAAATAGACCCTAATGGTTCAGTAGGACTGGACCCACTCCCCCCAGGCTTAGTTAAATAGACCCTATTGGTTCAGCAGACCCACTCCCCCAGGCTTATTAAATAGACCCTAATGGTTCAGTAGGACTGGACCCACTCCCCCAGGCTTATTAAATAGACCCTAATGGTTCAGTAGGACTGGGACCCACTCCCCCCAGAGCTTATTAAATAGACCCTAATGGTTCAGTGGGACTGGACCCACTCCCCCAGGCTTGTTAAACAGACCCTAATGGTTCAGTAGACTAGACCACCCTCCCCCAGGCTTATTAAATAGACCCCAATGGTTCAGGTAGGACTGGACCCACTCCCCCAGGCTTATTAAATAGACCCTAATGGTTCAGTAGGACTGGACCCACTCCCCGAGGCTTTTAAATAGACCCTATTGGTTCAGTAGGACTACACCCACTCCCCCAGGCTTATTAAATAGACCCTAATGGTTCAGTAGACTGGACCCACATCCCCAGGGCTTATTAAATAGACCCTAATGGTTCAGTAGGACTGGACCTACACCCCCAGGCTTATTAAATAGACCTAATGGTTCAGTAGGGACTGGACCCACTCCCCCAGGCTTATTACATAGACCTGAATGGTTCAGTAGACTGGACCTAATCCCCCCAGGCTTTATTAAATAGACCCTAATGGTTCAGTAGGGACTGGACCCACTCCCCTGAGCTTATTAAATAGACCCTAATGGTTCAGTAGGACTGGACCCACTCCCAGGCTTATTAAATAGACCCTAATGGTTCAGTAGGACTGGACCCACTCCCCCAGGCTTATTAAATAGACCTAATGGTTCAGTAGACCCATCCCCCAGGCTTATTAAAAATACCCTAATGGTTCAGTAGGACTGGACCCACCTCTGAGGCTTATTAAATAGACCTAATGGTTCAGTAGACCCACTCCCCCAGGCTTATTAAATAGACCCTATGGTTCAGTAGGACTGGACCCACCCCCAGGCTTATTAAATGACCCTAATGGTTCAGTAGGACCCATTCCCCCAGGCTTATTAAATATACCCTAATGGTTCAGTAGGACTGGACCCACTCCCCCAGGCTTATTAAATAGACCCTAATGGTTCAGTAGGACCCACTCCCCCAGGCTTATTAAATATACCTAATGGTTCAGTGGACTGGACCCACTCTCAGGCTTATTACATAGACCCTAATGGTTCAGTAGGACTGGACCCATTCCCCCCAGGCTTATTAAATAGACCCTAATGGTTCAGTAGGACTGGACCCACTCCCCGCAGGCTTATTACATAGACCCCAATGGTTCAGTAGGACTGGACCCACCCCCCCAGGCTTATTAAATAGACCCTAATGGTTCAGTAGGACTGGACCCACTCCCCCAGGCTTATTACATAGACCCTAATGGTTCAGCAGACTGAACCCACTCCCCCCAGGCTTATTACATAGACCCTATTGGTTCAGTAGGACTGGACCCATTCCCCAGGCTTATTAAATGAGACCCTAATGGTTCAGTAGGACTGGACCCACCCCCAGGCTTATTAAATAGACCTAATGGTTCAGTAGGACTGGACCCACTCCCCAGGCTTATTAAATAGACCTAATGGTTCAGTAGGGACTGGACCCCACTCTCCCAGGGCTTGTTCAACAGACCCTAATGGTTCAGCAGACTGGACCATCCCCAGGCTTATTACATAGACCTAATGGGTTCAGTGACTGGACCCACTCCCCAGGCTACAAGCCCACGGCTGACTGACCCACTAGTTAGTACCTAATGGTCCAGTAGACTGGACCCACTTCCCAGGCTTATTAAATAGACCCAAAGTTCAGTAGGACTGGACCCACTTCAGGCATAATAGACCCTAAGCGGTTCAGCGGAGAGACCACTCCCCAGGCTTAGTTACATAGTGGACCCTAATGGTTTCAGTAGTACTGGACCCACTTCTAGGCTTATTAAATAGACCCTAATGGTTCAGTAGGACTGGACCCACTCCCCAAGGCTTATTAAATAGACCCTAATGGTTCAGTAGGACTGGACCCACTCCCCCAGGCTTATTAAATAGACCCTAATGGTTCAGTAGGACTGGACCCACTCCCCCAGGCTTAGTACATAGACCTCAATGGTTCAGTAGGACTGGACCCACTCCCCCAGGCTTATTAAATAGACCTAATGGTTCAGTAGGACTGGACCCACTCCCCCAGGCTTTGTTACATAGACCCTAATGGTTCAGTAGGACTGGACCCACTCCCCAGGCTTATTAAATAGACCCTAATGGTTCAGTAGGACTGGACCCACTCCCCAGGCTTATTACATAGACCCAATGGTTCAGTAGGACTGACCTCTCCAGGCTTATTAATAGACCCTAATGGTTCAGTAGGACTGGACCCACTCCCCCAGGGCTATTAAATAGACCCTAATGGTTCAGTGGAGACGACCCACTCCCCCAGGCTTATTAAATAGACCCTAATGGTTCAGTAGGACTGGACCCACTCCCCCAGGCTTATTAAATAGACCCTCTAATGGTTCAGTAGGACTGACCCACTCCTGGCTTAGTTAAATAGCCTAATGGTTCAGCAGACTGACCCACTCCCCAGTGTTATTAAACGACCCTAATGGTTCAGTAGGACTGCACCCACCCCCCAGGCTTAATACAACACCCTAATGGTTCAGCAGGACTGGGACCCACTCCCCCCCAGGCCTATTAAATAGACCCTAATGGTTCAGTAGGACTGGACCCACTCCCCCCAGGCTTATTAAATGGGCAACTACGGTTCAGTAGGACTGGACCCAATCCCTCGAAGCTTATTAAATAGACCCTAATGGTTCAGTAGGACTGGACCCACTCCCCCCCCAGGCTTATTAACTAGACCCTAATGGTTCAGTAGGACTGGACCCACTCCCCCCAGGCTTATTAAATAGACCCTAATGGTTCAGTAGGACTGGACCCACTCCCCCAGGCTTATTAAATAGACCTAATGGTTCAGTAGGACTGGGACCCACTCCCCCAGGCTTATTAAATAGACCCTAATGGTTCAGTAGGACTGGACCCACTCCCCCAGGCTTATTAAATAGACCCTAATGGTTCAGTAGGACTGGACCCACTCCCCCCAGGCTTAGAGTTAAATAGACCCTAATGGTTCAGTAGGACTTGAACCATTCCCCCAAGGCTTATTAAATAGACCCTAATGGTTCAGTAGGACTGACCCACTTCCTTAGTTAAATAGACCTAATGGTTCAGTAGGACTGGACCCACTCCCCCAGGCTTATTGCAGTAGACCCACCTGTTCAAATAGACCTGTCTGTAGACCTACTCATCCCCCCAGGCTTATTAAATAGACCCTAATGGTTCAGTAGGACTGGACCCACTCCCCAGGCTTATTACATAGACTCCTAATGGTTCAGTAGACTGACCACCCGACCGAGACTGGACCCACTCTAGGCTTATTAAATAGACCTAATTGGTTCAGTAGACTGGACCCACTCCCCCAGGCTTATTAAATAGACCTAATGGTTCCATTAGGACCCACTTCCCCCAGGCTTGGTTAAATAGATGGGCTTCAGCAGACTGACCCAATAGCTTATTAAATAGACTCCCACGGTTCAGTATCGGACTGACTTCACCCTCTCTGAGCCTTACTAAATAGACCCAATGGTTCTGCAGGACTGACCCACCTCTTGGCAGGCTATTATGACAGACCCTAATGGTTCAGCAGGACTGGGACCCATTCCCCGGGGGCTACTAAATAGACAATTGGTTCAGCAGGGACTGGGACCCACTTCCCAAGGCATTATTAAAAGACCCTAATGGTTCAGTAGGACTGGGACCCACTCCCCCAGGCCTATTACAGAGACTCAATGGTTCAGCAGGACTGGACCCACCCCCCCCAGGCCTATTACATAGACCCAATGGTCCAGCAGGACTGGACCCACTCCCAGGTTATTAAATAGACTCCTAATGGTTCAGTAGACTGGGACCCAACTCCCAGGCCTATTAAATAGACCCGCAATGGTTCAGTAGGACTGACCCACTCCAGGTCTTATTACATAGACCCTAATGGTTCAGCAGGACGCACCCACCTCTGGAGGCATGGTTACACAGACCCACGGTTCAGCAGGCGACCCACTCCCCCAGGCTTATTGGGGCCAGACCCTAATGGTTACAGTAGGACTGGACCCACTCCCAGGCTTATTAAATAGACCCTAATGGTTCAGTAGACTGACCCACTCTGGGCTTATTAAATAGACCTAATGGTTCAGTAGGACTGGACCCACTCCCCCAGGCTTATTAAATGACCCTAATGGTTCAGTAGGACTGGACCCACTCCCCCAGGCTTATTACATAGACCCTAATGGTTCAGTAGGACTGGACCCACTCCCCCAGGCTTATTAAATAGACCCTAATGGTTCAGTAGGACTGGACCCACTCCCCCAGGCTTATTAAATAGACCCTAATGGTTCAGTAGGACTACACCCACTCCCCCAGGCTTATTAAATAGACCCTAATGGTTCAGTAGGACTGACCCACTCCCCAGGCTTATTAAATAGACCCTAATGGTTCAGTAGACTGGGACCCACTCCCCAGGCTTATTGTTAAATAGACCTAATGGTTCAGTAGGACTGGACCCACTCCCCAGGCTTTCATTACATAGACCCTAATGGTTCAGTAGGACTGGACCTAACTCCCCCAGGCTTATTAAATAGACCTAATGGTTCAGTAGGACTGGACCCACTTCCCCAGGCTTATTAAATAGACCCTAATGGTTCAGTAGGACTGGACCCACTCTCCCAGGCTTATTAAATAGACCCTAATGGTTCAGTAGGACTGGACCACTCCCCCAGGCTTATTAAATAGACCCTAATGGTTCAGTAGGACCCATTCCCCAGAGCTTATTAAATATACCTAATGGTTCAGTAGGACTGGACCCACTTTCCCAAGGCTTATTAAATAGACCTAATGGTTCAGTAGGACCCATTCCCCCCGGCTTATTAAATAGACCCTAATGGTTCAGTAGAATGGACCCCACTCAGGCTTATTAACAGACCCTAATGGTTCAGTAGACCCACTCCCCCTAGGCTTATTAAATATACCTAATGGTTCAGTAGGACTGGACCCAATTCTGAGGCTTATTAAATAGACCCTAATGGTTCAGTAGACTGACCCACTCCCCCAGGCTTATTAAATAGACCCTAATGGTTCAGTAGGACTGACCCACTCCCCCAGGCTTATTAATAGACCCTAATGGTTCAGTAGGACTGTACCCATTCCCCAGGCTTATTAAATAGACCACTAATGGTTCAGTAGGACTGGACCCACTCCCCCAGGCTTATTACATAGACCCAATGGTTCAGCGGTGGACTGGACCCACTCCCCCAGGCTTATTAAATAGACACGGTTCAGTAGGACTGACCCACTCCCCCAGGCTTATTACATAGATCCTAATGGTTCAGCAGGACTCGCCCCACTCCCCAGGTTTATTACATACAGACTCTAATGGTTCAGCAGGACTGCACCGCATTCCCCCAGGTTTAAACAGACCATTTCAGGGCTGGACCCCACTCCCCAGGGATTGAATCAACAGGACCTAATGGTTCAGCAGGACTGACCCACTCCCATTAAATAGACCCCTAATGGTTCAGTAGACTGGACCCACTCCCCGTTATTAAATAGACCCAATGGCTCAGTAGGACTGGACCACCCAGGCTCATTACATAGACCCTAATGGTTCAGCAGGGACCGGAACCCACTCCCCAGGCTTACTAATGGAGACCCAATGGTTCAGTAGACTGGACCCACTTCCATGCTTGACATTACATATATCCCTAATGGTTCAGTAGACTGACCCACTCCCCCAGGCTTATTAAATAGACCTAATGGTTCAGTAGGACTGACCCACTCCCCCAGGCTTATTACATAGACCTAATGGTTCAGTAGACTGGGACCCCCCCAGGGCTTATTAACAGACCCTAATGGTTCAGTAGGACTGACCCATTTCCCCAGGCTTATTAAATAGACCCTAATGGTTCAGTAGGACTGGACCCACTTCCCCACAGGCTTATTAAATAGACCCTAATGGTTCAGTAGGACTGGACCCAATCCAGGCTTATTACATAGACCCTAATGGTTCAGTAGGACTGGACCCACTCCCCCCAGGCTTATTACATAGACCCTAATGGTTCAGTAGACTGGACCCACTCCCCCAGGCTTATTACATAGACCCTAATGGTTCAGTAGGACTGGACCCACTTCCAGGCTTATTAAATAGACCTAATGGTTCAGTAGAACTGGACCCACTCCCCAGGCTTATTAAATAGACCCTAATGGTTCAGTAGGACTCACTCCCCCAGGCTTATTAAATAGACCTAATGGTTCAGTAGGAACTGGCCCACTCCCTAGGCTTATTAAATAGACCCTAATGGTTCAGTAGACTGGACCCACTTCCCGCAGGCTTATTAAATGAACCTAATGGTTCAGTAGGACTGGACCCACTCCCCCAGGCTTATTAAATAGACCCTAATGGTTCAGTAGGACTGGGACCCACTTCCCCAGGCTTATTAAATGACCTAATGGTTCAGAAGACTGACCGGATACAGACCAATGCTCGGACCATTCAGGCGATCATTAAAATACCAATTTCAGCAGGACTGACCCACTCCCCAGGCTTACTAAATAGACCCAACGGTTCAGTAGGGACCCACTCCAGGCTAATAAATATACCCAATGGTCTGTAGGCACTGGAACCCACTCCCAGTGGCTTATTACTAGACCCTATGGTTCAGTAGGACTGGACCCATTCCCAGGCTTATTAAATAGACCCGAAGGTTCAAGCAGGCTGGACCCACTCCCACCTGATTACATAGACCCCAATGGTTCAGTGCAGGACTGGGACCCACTCCTCGAGGCTTATTCCAGCAGACCCAATGGTCAGCGACTGACCCCTCGTAAGATCCCAATGGCTCAGCAGACTGCACCACCGGCAGGCATTACATAGACTAATGTTCAGTAGGACTGGACCCATTCCAGGTTATTAAACAGACCCTAATGGTTCAGTAGACTGGGACCCACTCCCCAGGATTATATAAATAGACCCTAATGGTTCAGCAGGACTGGGACCCAACCCAGTGGGTTATTAAATAGACCCTAATGGTTCAGTAGGACTGGACCCACTTAGTGTTATTAATGAGACCCCACTGGCTGCAGTAGTGGACTGGACCCATTCCCGAGGTTATTAAGTAGACCCTAATGGTTCAGCAGGACTGGACCCAATCCCCTAGGTTATTAAATGGACCTCACGGTTCAGTAGGACTGGACCCACTTCCCAGGCTTATTAATATACCTAATGGTTCAGTAGGACTGGACCCACTCCCCCAGGCTTATTACATAGACCCCAATGGTTCAGTAGGACTGAGACCCACTCCCCCAGGCTTATTACATAGACCCTAATGGTTCAGTAGGACTGGACCCACTCCCCAGGCTATTAAATAGACCCTAATGGTTCAGTAGGACTGACCCACTCCCCCAGGGCTTATTAAAATAGACCTAATGGTTCAGTAGGACTGGACCCACTCCCCCAGGCTTATTAAATAGACCCTAATGGTTCAGTAGGACTGGACCCACTCCCCCAGGCTTAGTACATAGACCCCTGGTTCAGTAGGAGACCCACTCCCCCCAGGCTTATTAAATGACCCTAATGGTTCAGTAGGACTGGACCCACTCCCCCCAGGCTTATTAAATAGACCCCTAATGGTTCAGTAGAACTGGACCCACCTCCCCGAGGCTTATTAAATAGACCCTAATGGTTCAGTAGAACTGACCCACTCCCCCAGGCTTATTCGAAATAGACCCTAATGGTTCAGTAGACCACCCACTCCCCAGGCTTATTAAAGACCCTAATGGTTCAGTAGGGACTGGCCCCTCTCCCCCCAGGCTTATTAAATAGACCCAATGGTCAGTAGGACTGGACCCACTCCCCAGGCTTGTTAAATAGACCCTAATGGTTCAGTAGGGACTAGACCCACTCCCCCAGGCTTATTAAATAGACCCTAATGGTTCAGTAGATCGACTTACTCCCCAGGCTTATTAAATAGACCCTAATGGTTCAGTAGGACTGGACCCACTCCCCAGGCTTATTAAATAGACCCTAATGGTTCAGT
This sequence comes from Coregonus clupeaformis, assembly GCF_020615455.1. Classification (NCBI taxonomy): domain Eukaryota; kingdom Metazoa; phylum Chordata; class Actinopteri; order Salmoniformes; family Salmonidae; genus Coregonus; species Coregonus clupeaformis. The sequence continues at coordinate 88,816 of NW_025535258.1, read as the reverse complement.
AGGACTGGACCCACTCCCCCCAGGCTTATTAAATAGACCCTAATGGTTCAGTAGGACTGGACCTAATCCCCAGGCTTATTAAATAGACCCCTAATGGTTCAGTAGGACTGGACCCACTCCCCAGGCTTATTAAATAGACCTAATGGTTCAGTAGGGACTGGACCCACTCTGGCTTATTAAATAGACCCTAATGGTTCAGCAGGACTGACCCACTCCCCCAGGCTTATTAAATAGACCCTAATGGTTCAGTGGACGACCCACTCCCCCAGGCTTATTAAATAGACCCTAATGGTTCAGTAGGGATTGGACCCACTCCAGGCTTGTTAAATAGACCCTAATGGTTCAGTAGGCCACTCCCCCAGGCTTATTAAATAGACCCTAATGGTTCAGTAGGACTGGACCCACTCCCCCAGGCTTATTAAATAGACCCTAATGGTTCAGTAGCCAATCCCCCAGGCTTATTAAATAGACCCTAATGGTTCAGTAGACTGGACCCACTCCCCCAGGCTTATTAAATAGACCCTAATGGTTCAGTAGGACCCATTCCCCCAGGCTTATTAAATATACCCTAATGGTTCAGTAGACTGGACCCACTCCCCCAGGCTTATTAAATAGACCCTAATGGTTCAGTAGGACTCCCATTCCCCCCAGGCTTATTAAATATACCCTAATGGTTCAGTAGGACTGGACCCACTCCCCCAGGCTTGTTACATAGACCCTAATGGTTCAGTAGGACTGGACCCATTCCCCCAGGCTTATTAAATAGACCCTAATGGTTCAGTAGGACTGGACCCACTCCCCCCCAGGCTTATTACATAAGACCCAATGGTTCAGTAGGACTGGACCCACTCCCCAGGCTTATTAAATAGACCCTAATGGTTCAGTAGGACTGGACCCATTCCCCGAGGCTTATTACATAGACCCTAATGGTTCAGTAGACTGGACCCACTCCTCAGGCTTATTACATAGACCCTAATGGTTCAGTAGACTGGACCCATCCCCCAGGCTTATTAAATAGACCCTAATGGTTCAGTAGGACTGGACCCACTTCCCCCAGGCTTATTAAATAGACCCTAATGGTTCAGTAGGACTGGACCCATTCCCCCAGGCTTATTAAATAGACCCTAACGGTTCAGTAGGACTGGACCCACTCCCCCAGGCTTATTAAATAGACCCTAATGGTTCAGTAGGACTGGGACCCACTCCCCCAGGCTTATTACATAGACCCTAATGGTTCAGTAGACTGGGACCCACTCCCCCCAGGCTTATTAAATAGACCCTAATGGTTCAGTAGGACTGGACCCACTCCCCCAGGCTTGTTACATAGACCCTAATGGTTCAGTAGGACTGGACCCACTCCCCCCAGGCTTATTAAATAGACCTAATGGTTCAGTAGGACTGGACCCACTCCCCCAGGCTTATTAAATAGACCCTAATGGTTCAGTAGGACTGGACCCACTCCCCCAGGCTTATTAAATAGACCCTAATGGTTCAGTAGGACTGGACCCACTCCCCCCAGGCTTATTAAATAGACCCTAATGGTTCAGTAGGACTGGACCCACTTCCCCAAGGCTTATTAAATAGACCCTAATGGTTCAGTAGACTGGACCCACTCCCCCAGGCTTATTACATAGACCCTAATGGTTCAGTAGGACTGGACCCACTCCCCAGGCTTATTACATAGACCCTAATGGTTCAGTAGGACTGGACCACTCCCCAGGCTTATTAAATAGACCCTAATGGTTCAGTAGGACACCCACTCCCCCCAGGCTTATTAAATAGACCCTAATGGTTCAGTAGGACTGGACCCACTCCCCCCAGGCTTATTAAATAGACCCTAATGGTTCAGTAGGACTGGGCCACTCCCCCAGGCTTATTAAATAGACCCTAATGGTTCAGTAGGACTGGCCCACTCCCCCAGGCTTATTAAATAGACCCTAATGGTTCAGTAGGACTGGACCCACTCCCGCAGGCTTGTTAAATAGACCCTAATGGTTCAGTAGGACTGGACCCACTCCCCAGGCTTATTAAATAGACCCTAATGGTTCAGTAGGACTGGACCCACTCTCCCCAGGCTTATTAAATAGACCCTAATGGTTCAGTAGGACTGGACCCACTCCCCCAGGCTTATTACATAGACCCTAATGGTTCAGTAGGACTGGCCCACTCCCCCCAGGCTTATTAAATAGACCCTAATGGTTCAGTAGGACTGGACCCACTCCCCCAGGCTTATTAAATAGACCCTAATGGTTCAGTAGGACTGGACCCACTCCCCCAGGCTTATTAAATAGACCCTAATGGTTCAGTAGGACTGGACCCACTCCCCCAGGCTTATTAAATAGACCCTAATGGTTCAGTAGGATTGGACCCACTCCCCCCAGGCTTATTACATAGACCCCAATGGTTCAGTAGGACTGGACCCACTCCCCCAGGCTTATTAAATAGACCCTAATGGTTCAGTAGGACTGGACCCACTCTCCCAGGCTTATTAAATAGACCCTAATGGTTCAGTAGGACTGGACCCACTCCCCCAGGCTTATTAAATAGACTCCTAATGGTTCAGTAGGACTGGACCCACTCTCCAGGCTTATTAAATAGACCCTAATGGTTCAGTACTGGACCCATTCCCCCAGGCTTATTAAATATACCCTAATGGTTCAGTAGGACTGGACCCACTCCCCCAGGCTTATTAAATAGACCCTAATGGTTCAGTAGGACCCATTCCCAGGCTTATTAAATATACCCTAATGGTTCAGTAGGACTGACCCACTCCCCCAGGCTTATTAAATAGACCCTAATGGTTCAGTAGGACTGACCCACTCCCCAGGCTTATTAAATATACCCTAATGGTTCAGTAGGACTGGACCCACTCCCCCAGGCTTATTAAATAGACCCTAATGGTTCAGTAGGACTGGACCCACTCCCAGGCTTATTAAATAGACCTAATGGTTCAGTAGGACTGGACCCACTCCCCCCAGGCTTATTAAATAGACCCTAATGGTTCAGTAGGACTGGACCCACTCCCCCAGGCTTATTAAATAGACCCTAATGGTTCAGTAGGACTGGACCCACTTCCCCCAGGCTTATTAAATAGACCCTAATGGTTCAGTAGGGACTGGACCCACTCCTCCAGGCTTATTACATAGACCCTAATGGTTCAGTAGGACTGGACCCACTCCCCCAGGCTTATTACATAGACCCTAATGGTTCAGTAGGACTGGGACCCACTCCCCAGGCTTATTAAATAGACCCTAATGGTTCAGTAGGACTGGACCCACTCCCCCCAGGCTTATTAAATAGACCCTAATGGTTCAGTAGGACTGGACCCACTCCCCCAGGCTTATTAAATAGACCCTAATGGTTCAGTAGGACTGGACCCACTCCTCAGGCTTATTAAATAGACCCTAATGGTTCAGTAGGACTGGACCCACTCCCCCAGGCTTATTAAATGACCCCTAATGGTTCAGTAGGACTGGACCCACTCCCCAGGCTTATTAAATAGACCTAATGGTTCAGTAGGACTGGACCCACTCCCCCAGGCTTATTACATAGACCCTAATGGTTCAGTAGGACTGGACCCACTCTCAGGCTTATTAAATAGACCCTAATGGTTCAGTAGGACTGGACCCACTCCCCCAGGCTTATTACATAGACCCTAATGGTTCAGTAGGACTGGACCCACTCCCCCCCAGGCTTATTAAATAGACCCTAATGGTTCAGTAGGACTGACCCACTCCCCCAGGCTTATTAAATAGACCCTAATGGTTCAGTAGGACCCACTCCCCCAGGCTTATTAAATAGACCCTAATGGTTCAGTAGGACTGGACCCACTCCCCCAGGCTTATTAAATAGACCCTAATGGTTCAGTAGGACCCATTCCCCCAGGCTTATTAAATAGACCCTAATGGTTCAGTAGGACTGGACCCAATCCTCCCAGGCTTATTAAACAGACCCTAATGGTTCAGTAGATTCCCACTCCCCCAGGCTTATTAAATATACCCTAATGGTTCAGTAGGACTGGACCCACTCCCCCAGGCTTATTAAATAGACCCTAATGGTTCAGTAGATTGGACCCACTCCCCCAGGCTTATTACATAGACCCTAATGGTTCAGTAGGACTGACCCATTCCCCCAGGCTTATTAAATAGACCCTAATGGTTCAGTAGGACTGGACCCACTCCCCCCAGGCTTATTAAATAGACCCTAATGGTTCAGTAGGACTGGACCCACTCCCCCAGGCTTATTACATAGACCCTAATGGTTCAGTAGGACTGGACCCACTCCCCAGGCTTATTAAATAGACCCTAATGGTTCAGTAGGACTGGACCCACTCCCCCAGGCTTATTAAATAGACCCTAATGGTTCAGTAGGACTGGACCCACTCTCCCGGCTTATTAAATAGACCCTAATGGTTCAGTAGGACTGGACCCACTCCCCCAGGCTTATTAAATAGACCCTAATGGTTCAGTAGGACTGGACCCACTCCCCCAAGGCTTATTAAATAGACCCTAATGGTTCAGTAGGACGGACCCACTCCCCAGGCTTATTAAATAGACCCTAATGGTTCAGTAGGACTGGACCCACTCCCCCCCAGGCTTATTAAATAGACCCTAATGGTTCAGTAGGACTGGACCCACTCCCCCCAGGCTTATTACATAGACCCTAATGGTTCAGTAGGACTGGACCCACTCCCCCCAGGCTTATTAAATAGACCCTAATGGTTCAGTAGGACTGGACCCACTCCCCCAGGCTTATTAAATAGACCCTAATGGCTCAGTAGGACTGGACCCACTCCCCCAGGCTTGTTAAATAGACCCTAATGGTTCAGTAGGACTGGACCCACTCCCCCAGGCTTATTAAATAGACCCTAATGGTTCAGTAGGACTGGACCCACTCCCCCAGGCTTATTAAATAGACCCTAATGGTTCAGTAGGACTGGACCCACTCCCCCCAGGCTTATTAAATAGACCCTAATGGTTCAGTAGGACTGGACCCACTCCCCCCAGGCTTATTAAATAGACCCTAATGGTTCAGTAGGACTGGACCCACTCCCCCCAGGCTTATTAAATAGACCCTAATGGTTCAGTAGACGACCCACTGGAAACCCACTACCCAAGGCTTATTACATAGACCCTAATGGTTCAGTAGGACTGGACCCACTCCCCCAGGCTTATTAAATAGACCCTAATGGTTCAGTAGGACTGGACCCACTCCCCCCAGGCTTATTAAATAGACCCTAATGGTTCAGTAGGACTGGACCCACTCCCCAGGCTTATTAAATAGACCCTAATGGTTCAGTAGGACTCCCACTCCCCCAGGCTTATTAAATAGACCCTAATGGTTCAGTAGGACTGGACCCACTCCCCCAGGCTTATTAAATAGACCCTAATGGTTCAGTAGGACTCCACTCCCCCAGGCTTATTAAATAGACCCTAATGGTTCAGTAGGACTGGACCCACTCCCCCAGGCTTATTAAATAGACCCTAATGGTTCAGTAGGACCCACTCCCCCCAGGCTTATTAAATAGACCCTAATGGTTCAGTAGGACTGGACCCACTCCCCCCAGGCTTATTAAATAGACCCTAATGGTTCAGTAGGACCCCCCCAGGCTTATTAAATATACCTAATGGTTCAGTAGGACTGGACCCACTCCCCCCAGGCTTATTAAATAGACCCTAATGGTTCAGTAGGACTACCCACTCCCCCAGGCTTATTAAATATACCCTAATGGTTCAGTAGGACTGGACCCACTCCCCCCAGGCTTATTAAATAGACCCTAATGGTTCAGTAGGACTGGACCCACTCCCCCCAGGCTTATTAAATAGACCCTAATGGTTCAGTAGGACTGGACCCACTCTAGGCTTATTAAATAGACCCTAATGGTTCAGTAGGACTGGACCCACTCCCCCAGGCTTATTAAATAGACCCTAATGGTTCAGTAGGACTGGACCCACTCCCCCAGGCTTATTAAATAGACCCTAATGGTTCAGTAGGACTGGACCCACTCCCCCAGGCTTATTAAATAGACCCTAATGGTTCAGTAGGACTGGACCCACTCCCCCCAGGCTTATTAAATAGACCCTAATGGTTCAGTAGGACTGGACCCACTCTCCCAGGCTTATTAAATAGACCCTAATGGTTCAGTAGGACTGGACCCACTCCCCAGGCTTATTACATAGACCCACTGGTTCAGCAGGACTGACCCACTCCCAGGCTTATTACATAGACCCTAATGGTTCAGTAGGGACTGGACCCACTCCCCCAGGCTTATTAAATAGACCCTAATGGTTCAGTAGGACTGACCCACTCCCCCAGGCTTATTAAATAGACCCTAATGGTTCAGTAGGACTGGACCCACTCCCCCAGGCTTATTAAATAGACCCTAATGGTTCAGTAGGACTGGACCCACTCCCCCAGGCTTATTAAATAGACCTAATGGTTCAGTAGGACTGGGACCCACTCCCCCAGGCTTATTACATAGACCCTAATGGTTCAGTAGGGACTGGACCCACTCCCCAGGCTTATTAAATAGACCCTAATGGTTCAGTAGGACTGACCCACTCCCCAGGCTTATTACATAGACCCTAATGGTTCAGTAGGACTGGACCCACTCCCCCCAGGCTTATTAAATAGACCCTAATGGTTCAGTAGGACTGGACCCACTCCCCCAGGCTTATTACATAGACCCTAATGGTTCAGTAGGACTGACCCACTCCCCCAGGCTTATTAAATAGACCCTAATGGTTCAGTAGGACTGGACCCACTCCCCCAGGCTTATTAAATAGACCCTAATGGTTCAGTAGAGACCCACTCCCCCAGGCTTATTAAATAGACCCTAATGGTTCAGTAGGACTGGGACCCACTCCCCCAGGCTTATTAAATAGACCCTAATGGTTCAGTAGGACCCATTCCCCCAGGCTTATTAAATATACCCTAATGGTTCAGTAGGACTGGACCCACTCCCCCAGGCTTATTAAATAGACCCTAATGGTTCAGTAGGACCCACTCCCCAGGCTTATTAAATAGACCCTAATGGTTCAGTAGGACTGACCCAATTCCCCCAGGCTTATTAAATAGACCCTAATGGTTCAGTAGGACTGGACCCACTCCCCCAGGCTTATTACATAGACCCTAATGGTTCAGTAGGACTGGACCCACTCCCCCCAGGCTTATTAAATAGACCCTAATGGTTCAGTAGGACTGGACCCACTCCCCCTGGCTTATTAAATAGACCCTAATGGTTCAGTAGGACTGACCCACTCCCCCAGGCTTATTACATAGACCCTAATGGTTCAGTAGGACTGGACCCACTCCCCCAGGCTTATTACATAGACCCTAATGGTTCAGTAGGACTGGACCCATTCCCCCAGGCTTATTAAATAGACCCTAATGGTTCAGTAGGACTGGACCCACTCCCCCAGGCTTATTAAATAGACCCCTAATGGTTCAGTAGGACTGGACCCACTCCCCCAGGCTTATTAAATAGACCCTAATGGTTCAGTAGGACTGGACCCACTCCCCCAGGCTTATTAAATAGACCCTAATGGTTCAGTAGGACTGGACCCATTCCCCCAGGCTTATTACATAGACCCTAATGGTTCAGTAGGACTGGGACCCACTCCCCCAGGCTTATTAAATAGACCCTAATGGTTCAGTAGGACTGGACCCACTCCCCCAGGCTTATTACATAGACCCTAATGGTTCAGTAGGACTGGACCCACTCCCCCAGGCTTATTAAATAGACCCTAATGGTTCAGTAGGACTGGAGCCACTCCCCCCAGGCTTATTACATAGACCCTAATGGTTCAGTAGGACTGGACCTACTCCCCCAGGCTTATTAAATAGACCCTAATGGTTCAGTAGGACTGAACCCACTCCCCCCAGGCTTATTAAATAGACCCTAATGGTTCAGTAGGACTCCCACTCCCCCAGGCTTATTAAATAGACCCTAATGGTTCAGTAGGACTGGACCCACTCCCCCAGGCTTATTAAACAGACCCCAATGGTTCAGTAGGACTGACCCACTCTCCCCAGGCTTATTAAATAGACCCTAATTGTTCAGTAGGACTGGACCCACTCCCCCAGGCTTATTAAATAGACCCTAATGGTTCAGTAGGACTGACCCACTCCCCCGGCTTATTAAATAGACCCTAATGGTTCAGTAGGACTGGACCCACTCCCCCAGGCTTATTACATAGACCCTAATGGTTCAGTAGGACTGGACCCACTCCCCAGGCTTATTAAATAGACCCTAATGGTTCAGTAGGACTGGACCCACTCCCCCAGGCTTATTAAATAGACCCTAATGGTTCAGTAGGACTGGACCCACTCCCCCAGGCTTATTAAATAGACCCTAATGGTTCAGTAGGACCCCACTTCCCCCAGGCTTATTAAATATACCCTAATGGTTCAGTAGGACTGGGACCCACTCCCCCCAGGCTTATTAAATAGACCTAATGGTTCAGTAGGACCCCACTCCCCCAGGCTTATTAAATAGACCCTAATGGTTCAGTAGGACTGGACCCACTCCCCCAGGCTTATTAAATAGACCCTAATGGTTCAGTAGGACCCACTCCCCAGGCTTATTAAATATACCCTAATGGTTCAGTAGGACTGGACCCACTCCCCCAGGCTTATTAAATAGACCCTAATGGTTCAGTAGGACGGCCCACTCCCCTCAGGCTTATTAAATAGACCCTAATGGTTCAGTAGGACTGGACCCACTCCCCCAGGCTTATTAAATAGACCCTAATGGTTCAGTAGGACTGGACCCACTCCCCAGGCTTATTAAATAGACCCTAATGGTTCAGTAGGACTGGACCCACTCCCCCAGGCTTATTACATAGACCCTAATGGTTCAGTAGGACTGGACCCACTCCCCCAGGCTTATTAAATAGACCCTAATGGTTCAGTAGGACTGGACCCACTCCCCCCAGGCTTATTAAATAGACCTAATGGTTCAGTAGGACTGGACCCACTCCCCCAGGCTTATTAAATAGACCCTAATGGTTCAGTAGGACTGGGACCCACTCCCCCCAGGCTTATTAAATAGACCCTAATGGTTCAGTAGGACTGGACCCACTCCCCAGGCTTATTAAATAGACCCTAATGGTTCAGTAGGACTGGACCCACTCCCCCAGGCTTATTAAATAGACCCTAATGGTTCAGTAGGACTGGACCCACTCCCCAGGCTTATTACATAGACCCTAATGGTTCAGTAGGACTGGACCCACTCCCCAGGCTTATTAAATAGACCCTAATGGTTCAGTAGGACTGGACCCACTCCCCCAGGCTTATTACATAGACCCTAATGGTTCAGTAGGACTGGACCCACTCCCCCCAGGCTTATTAAATAGACCCTAATGGTTCAGTAGGACTGGACCCACTCCCCCAGGCTTATTAAATAGACCCTAATGGTTCAGTAGGACTGGACCCACTCCCCCCAGGCTTATTAAATAGACCCTAATGGTTCAGTAGGACTGGACCCACTCTCCCCAGGCTTATTAAATAGACCCTAATGGTTCAGTAGGACTGGACCCACTCCCCCGGCTTATTAAATAGACCCTAATGGTTCAGTAGGACTGGACCCACTCCCCCAGGCTTATTAAATAGACCCTAATGGTTCAGTGGACTGACCCACTCCCCAGGCTTATTACATAGACCCTAATGGTTCAGTAGGACTGGACCCACTCCCCCAGGCTTATTACATAGACCCTAATGGTTCAGTAGGACTGGACCTACTCCCCCCAGGCTTATTAAATAGACCCTAATGGTTCAGTAGGACTGGACCCACTCCCCCAGGCTTATTAAATAGACCCTAATGGTTCAGTAGGACTGGACCCACTCCCCCAGGCTTATTAAATAGACCCTAATGGTTCAGTAGGACCCATTCCCCCAGGCTTATTAAATATACCCTAATGGTTCAGTAGGACTGACCCACTCCCCAGGCTTATTAAATAGACCCTAATGGTTCAGTAGGACCCACTCCCCCCAGGCTTATTAAATAGACCCTAATGGTTCAGTAGGACTGGACCCACTCCCCCCAGGCTTATTAAATAGACCCTAATGGTTCAGTAGGACCCATTCCCCCCAGGCTTATTAAATATACCCTAATGGTTCAGTAGGACTGGACCCACTCCCCCCAGGCTTATTAAATAGACCCTAATGGTTCAGTAGGACCCACTCCCCCCAGGCTTATTAAATATACCCTAATGGTTCAGTAGGACTGGACCCACTCTCCAGGCTTATTAAATAGACCCCTAATGGTTCAGTAGGACTGGACCCACCTCCCCCAGGCTTATTACATAGACCCTAATGGTTCAGTAGGACTGGACCCATTCCCCCCAGGCTTATTAAATAGACCCTAATGGTTCAGTAGGACTGGACCCACTCCCCCAGGCTTATTAAATAGACCCTAATGGTTCAGTAGGACTGGACCCACTCTCCCCAGGCTTATTAAATAGACCCTAATGGTTCAGTAGGACTGGACCCACTCCCCCAGGCTTATTACATAGATCCTAATGGTTCAGTAGGACTGGACCCACTCCCCCCAGGCTTATTACATAGACCTAATGGTTCAGTAGGACTGGACCCACTCCCCCAGGCTTATTAAATAGACCCTAATGGTTCAGTAGGACTGGACCCACTCCCCCCAGGCTTATTAAATAGACCCTAATGGTTCAGTAGGACTGGACCCACTCTCCAGGCTTATTACATAGACCCTAATGGTTCAGTAGGACTGGACCCACTCCCCCAGGCTTATTAAATAGACCCTAATGGTTCAGTAGGACTGGACCCACTCCCCCCAGGCTTATTAAATAGACCCTAATGGTTCAGTAGGACTGGACCCACTCCCCCCAGGCTTATTAAATAGACCCTAATGGTTCAGTAGGACTGGACCCACTCCCCCCAGGCTTATTAAATAGACCCTAATGGTTCAGTAGGACCCATTCCCCCCAGGCTTATTAAATATACCCTAATGGTTCAGTAGGACTGGACCCACTCCCCCAGGCTTATTAAATATACCCTAATGGTTCAGTAGGACCCACTCCCCCAGGCTTATTAAATAGACCCTAATGGTTCAGTAGGACTGGACCCACTCTCCCAGGCTTATTAAATAGACCCTAATGGTTCAGTAGGACCCATTCCCCAGGCTTATTAAATATACCCTAATGGTTCAGTAGGACTGGGACCCACTCCCCCAGGCTTATTAAATAGACCCTAATGGTTCAGTAGGACCCACTCCCCCAGGCTTATTAAATATACCCTAATGGTTCAGTAGGACTGACCCACTCCCCCAGGCTTATTAAATAGACCCTAATGGTTCAGTAGGACTGGACCTACTCCCCCAGGCTTATTACATAGACCCTAATGGTTCAGTAGGACTGGACCCATTCCCCCCAGGCTTATTAAATAGACCCTAATGGTTCAGTAGGACTGGACCCACTCCCCCCAGGCTTATTAAATAGACCCTAATGGTTCAGTAGGACTGGACCCACTCCCCCCAGGCTTATTAAATAGACCCTAATGGTTCAGTAGGACTGGACCCACTCCCCCCAGGCTTATTACATAGACCCTAATGGTTCAGTAGGACTGGACCCATTCCCCCAGGCTTATTAAATAGACCCTAATGGTTCAGTAGGACTGGACCCACTCCCCCCAGGCTTATTAAATAGACCCTAATGGTTCAGTAGGACTGGACCCACTCCCCCCAGGCTTATTACATAGACCCTAATGGTTCAGTAGGACTGGACCCACTCCCCCCAGGCTTATTAAATAGACCCTAATGGTTCAGTAGGACTGGACCCACTCCCCCAGGCTTATTACATAGACCCTAATGGTTCAGTAGGACTGGACCTACTCCCCCAGGCTTATTAAATAGACCCTAATGGTTCAGTAGGACTGGACCCACTCTGGCTTATTAAATAGACCCTAATGGTTCAGTAGGACTGGACCCACTCCCCCCAGGCTTATTAAATAGACCCTAATGGTTCAGTAGGACTGGACCCACTCCCCCAGGCTTATTAAATAGACCCTAATGGTTCAGTAGGACTGGACCCACTCTCCCCAGGCTTATTAAATAGACCCTAATGGTTCAGTAGGGACTGGACCCACTCCCCCAGGCTTATTAAATAGACCCTAATGGTTCAGTAGGACTGGACCCACTCCCCCCAGGCTTATTACATAGACCCCTAATGGTTCAGTAGGACTGGACCCACTCCCCCAGGCTTATTAAATAGACCCTAATGGTTCAGTAGGACTGGACCCACTCCCCCAGGCTTATTAAATATACCCTAATGGTTCAGTAGGACTGGACCCACTCCCCCAGGCTTATTAAATAGACCCTAATGGTTCAGTAGGACTGGACCCACTCCCCCCAGGCTTATTAAATAGACCCTAATGGCTCAGTAGGACTGGACCCACTCCCCCAGGCTTATTAAATAGACCCTAATGGTTCAGTAGGACTGGACCCATTCCCCCAGGCTTATTACATAGACCCTAATGGTTCAGTAGGCCTGGACCCACTCCCCCAGGCTTATTAAATAGACCCTAATGGTTCAGTAGGGACTGGACCCACTCCCCCAGGCTTATTAAATAGACCCTACTGGTTCAGTAGGACTGGACCCACTCCCCCAGGCTTATTAAATAGACCCTAATGGTTCAGTAGGACTGGACCCATTCCCCCAGGCTTATTAAATAGACCCTAATGGTTCAGTAGGACTGGACCCACTCTCCCCAGGCTTATTAAATAGACCCTAATGGTTCAGTAGGACTGGACCCACTCCCCCCAGGCTTATTAAATAGACCCTAATGGTTCAGTAGGACTGGACCCATTCCCCCAGGCTTATTAAATAGACCCTAATGGTTCAGTAGGACTGGACCCACTCCCCCCAGGCTTATTAAATAGACCCTAATGGTTCAGTAGGACTGGACCCACTCCCCCAGGCTTATTAAATATACCCTAATGGTTCAGTAGGACTGGACCCACTCCCCCAGGCTTATTAAATTTACATTTTAGTTATTTAGCAGAGGCTCTTATCCAGAGCGACTTACAGGAGCAATTAGGGTTAAGTGGCTTGCTCAAGGGCACATTGACATATTTTTTACCTATTTGGCTCGGGGATTCGAACCAGTGACCTTTCAGTTACTGGCCCAACCCTCTTAACCGCTAGGCTACCTGCCGCCCCTTATTAAAGAGACCCTATTGGTTCAATAATGTAAATAGACCCTAATGGTAACTGATGACTACCTCCATACTCCTCCTATGGTCCATTACACCGTCTTAGACCAGAGAACACTCTCTCCCTCTCTGACTCAGTCAGTCGTTCAGGGAACAAGGAGGACAGGAACAGGGCTATATAATCCCTCAGATTGACTTTTCACACACAGTCAATGATCCTGTCATCAAACACTAACGTTAATTATCTTGAGGGATGGCATGCTCTCTGATCTCTACTGCTGGAAAGAAAAAGGAGGAGAGGGAGGGAGGGAGGGAGGGAGGGAGGTGAGATCTTGCATGGAGCCCCAGGCCGAGGGAGATTGACAGTTCTTTTGTGTTTCTTCCATTTGCGAATAATCGCACCAACTGTTGTCACCTTCTCACCAAGCTGCTTGGCGATGGTCTTGTAGCCCATTCCAGCCTTGTGTAGGTCTACAATCTTGTCCCTGACATCCTTGGAGAGCTCTTTGGTCTTGGCCATGGTGGAGAGTTTGGAATCTGATTGATCGATTGCTTCTGTGGACAGGTGTCTTTTATACAGGTAATAAACTGAGATTAGGAGCACTCCCTTTAAGAGTGTGCTCCTAATCTCAGCTCGTTACCTGTAGAAAAGACACCTGGGAGCCAGAAATCTTTCTGAGAGGGGGTCAAATACTTATTTCCCTCATTAAAATGCAAATCAATTTCTAAAAAAAATTACATGCGTTTTTCTGGATTTTTTTGTTGTTATTCTGTCTCTCACTGTTCAAATAAACCTACCATTAAAATTATATACTGATCATTTCTTTGTCAGTGGGCAAACGTTCAAAATCAGCAGGGGATCAAATACTTTTTTCCCTCACTGTATATGGGGGATACAACCATCCCAGCTCTGCAGATTTTTCTGCGAAGAGACAGAATCATTAGATCACTTGTTTTGGTACTGTCCATATGTAGCTTGTTTTTGGTCGCAGGTTCAGGAATGGCTGAAGAATTGCAACATTCACCTGGAGCTAACTCTGCAAATAGCGCTGCTGGGTGATTTAAAAAGTCATAGTCAATCGATCAATAATAGAATAATATTCTTAGCCAAAATGTTTATCTTTAATTTACAATCTGTAGAATCTTTCAGAATAGAAAGGTTCAGAACGTTTGTGAAACATCACAGCACAGCATGGCAAATAGAATCCAAAATGGATGGTGTTCAGAGATAGATGGGAGGAGTTGAGTGGAACTTTAGGATGGGACTAAAAACAAACAAAAGATAACTATTGTAAAATATACATTGTCTTTGAAATGTATATAGTGTGTATGAGCTAAAAGTGGAAGCCTAAGTGTTGTTGTCCATTAGTTTACTCCAATTAGGGGAGGGGTGGTAGGGTTAGGGGAAAATAATAAAGGAAAATATATCTAAAAAAAAGTATATATATATATATATATATATATATATATATATATATATATATATATATACATATGATATACAGTCCCAGTCAAAAGTTTGGACACACCTATTCGTTCAAGGGTTTTTCTTTATTTTTACTATTTTCTACATTGTAGAATAATAGTGAAGACATCAAAACTATGAAATAACACATATGGACTCATGTAGTAACCAAAAAAAGTGTTAAACTAATCAAAATATATTTTAGATTTTTCAAGTAGCCACCCTTTGCCTTGATGACAGCTTTGCATTCTCTCAACCAGCTTCATGAATGGAATGCTTTTCCAACAGTCTTGAAGGAGTTCCCACATATGCTGAGTACTTGTTGGCTGCTTTTCCTTCACTCTGCGGGTCCAACTCATCCCAAACCATCTAAATTGGGTTGAGGTCGGGTGATTGTGTAGGCCAGGTCATCTGATGCAGCACTCCATTACTCGCATTCTTGGTGAAATAGCCCTTACACAGCCTGGAGGTGTGTTTCAGGTCATTGTCCTGCTTAAAAACAAAAGATAGTCCCACTAACCGCAAACCAGATGGGATATCGCTGCAGAATTCTGTGTTAGCCATGCTGGTTAAGTGTGCCTTAAATTCTAAATAAATTACTGACAGTGTCACCAGAAAAGCACCCCCACACCATCACACCTCCTCCTCCATGCTTCACGGTGGGAACCACACATGCAGAGATCATCAGACCAAAGGACAGATTTCCACCGGTCTATTGTCCATTGCTCGAGTTTCTTGGCCCAAGCAAGTCTCTTCTTCTTATTGGTGTCCTTTAGTAGTGGTTTCTTGGCAGCAATTCAACCATGAAGGTCTGATTCACACAGTCTCTTCTGAACAGTTGATATTGAGATGTGTCTGTTACTTGAACTTTGTGAAGCATTTATTTGGGCTGCCATTTCTGAGGCTGGTAACTCGAATGAACTTATCCTCTGCAGCAGAGGTAACTCTGGGTCTTCCATTCCTGTGGTGGTCCTCATGACAGCCAGTTTCATCATCGCGCTTGATGGTTTTTGCGACTGCACTTGAAGAAACTTTCAAAGTTCTTGAAATGTTCCGTATTGACTGACCTTCATGTCTTAAAGTAATGATGGACTGTCATTCCTCTTTGCTTATTTGAGCTGTTCTTGCCATAATATGGACTTGGTCTTTTACCAAATAGGGTTATCTTCTGTATACCACCCTACCTTGTCACAACACAACTGATTGGCTCAAACGCATTAAGAAGGAAATACATTCCACAATGAACTTTAACAAGGCACACCTGCTAATTGAAATGCATTCCAGGTGACTACCTCATTAAGCTGGTTGGGAGAATGTGAAGAGTGTGCAAAACTGTCATCAATGCAAAGGGTGGCTACTTTAAAGCATCTCCCATATAAAATATGTTTTGATTTGTTTAACACGTTTTTTGGTTACTACATGATTCCATATGTGTTATTTCATAGTTTTGATGTCTTCACTATTATTCTACAATGTAGAAAATAGTAGAAATAGTAAAAAATAAAGAAATACCCCTTGTATGTGTATCCAAACTTTTGACTGGTATACAATATGTGACTCACCACCTTGATTTGGTCTTATGTAGCAAAATTTGAAATGCTGTTTTTTTTTACATTGGATTAAAGTAGAGACTCAGAGCTACAAAATGGTATATCATACACTGCATTTTTGAGGAACAATGGGAAAGTAATTCTGCTTTGAAAGTTGATAAACTTGTAAACTCACTTTTGAGAAAATGGCATTTGAATGTTTTGGTATCTAGTGAAGAGCTCTTCTTTGTCTACACCTATTCAGCATCCTTCACACCCTCTTAAGCTTTAGCTCCACCCATCTCGTTTCGCTCTCAGAGCGCACACTTGATGCTCTGGCCTATGATTTGTTTACCTCTGGATAACATGAAAACTCTGCTGGCAACAATTTAATTAAACTTTTTTTGCAGACGTTTACTGACACCTGCCATATTCAACGAGTGTTGTACACGTTAGGTTAAATCATGTAGCTAGCTAGCTAGGTAAACAATGAACCTAGTTAGGTAAACAACGATCACACACATAACGTTAGCTAAGGAGCTAGCCAGCTAACGTTAGCTAGTTAAACAATATGAACATAGTGCCAAATCATGGCGTTACTACCCTGCATGAATTTGCTGGGAGCTAATCAACCAGGTTCAATGTTAGCTAGCTCACATTAGGCTCTAACTAGCAGAGCAAACGGTTCTGGGATACGAATAATACCGTCATACACGTAACATTAGCTATGGAGCCAGCCAGCTAACGTTAGCTAGCTAACAGTACACTTTAGCTTAAGACATGTAGCTAGCTAGCTAGCTAGATAAACAATCAACCTAGCTAGGTAAACAACGTGTAAGATCACACACATCACGTAACATTAGCTAATGAGCCAGCCAGCTAACGTTAGCTAGTTAAACAACAATGAATAATAATGTCATACACGTAACGTTAGCTAGCTAGCAGTACACTTTAGCTTGAAATGAAACCACTTTCTGTCAAAATTAGAAACGTGTAATATCTGAAAATGTAGCTAGCTAGACTATTTTACCCGCATACATCATCATGCACGATGGACGCGTCTCCCACAGATGCCATGCCACGGTTGCCCTTAGTTTGAAGATGTAATCCGGAGACACGTGTTTTCTCCATCATACTCTAATTCCACTGATTTCAAAACTCGATACATGTTTTAAAAAGCTACGTTCGACAGGATAACCAAAACAGACAGAAGGCTGCGTTCGACAGTATTACCTACAGACTGACCAGCTCAAATAGACAGAGGTCGGTCTTCTACATGGCAGACCAATCCGAACTCCTCTCTCTGCATGTCCAGCCCAGTCATTATCTCAGCCAGTCATGACTAGCGGGAAGGTTGCTGTCTCTTTCTGTGGCTTAGCCAACAAGGCTTGTAATTTACCAATGGTATTCCTATTTACAAGTTGGTTATTAAGGCACATGAAAGTTCATTTCTGCAACAACAAAAAACGCATTTTGATAAAAATAAAAACTTTAAATGGCTCTCACCTGAAGTCCTGACTTGCGACATACGCCTAGTTTCCTGAAACAGGTCACATTTGTAAAAAATTTTTATGGGGGATTGGAAAACGATGCAGACAATTACATTGATGGAAGCCACACTCTATTTGCAATATTAAAGCTGATCTACCCCCTAAAAATAAATACACTTTATTAAACTTTAGGAAAAAATTGTGTTTGACCAGATACAATGCTATTTTAGTAAAGAAATTGACAACAGACTTTCAGCACTCTTATAGGGAACGACATTAAACAAGCAAGGCAGTTACAAAAATGACTGATGATTGGCTGAGACAAATTTATAATAAAATGATTGTGGGAGCTATTTTGGTAGACTTCAGTGCGGCTTTTGACATTGTCGATCGTAGTCTGCTGCTGGAAAAACGTATGTGTTATGGCTTTACACCCCCTGCTATAGTGTGGATAAAGAGTTACCTGTCTAAAAGAACACAGAGGGTGTTTTTAATGAATGCCTCTCCAACATAATCCAATTAGAATCAGGTATTCCCAAGGGCAGCTGTCTAGGCCACTTATTTAAAAAAAAATCTTTACTAACGACATGCCACTGGCCTTGAGTAAAGCCAGTGTGTCTATGTATGCGGATGACTCAACACTATACACGTCAGCTACAACAGCAAGTGAAACCACTGCAAAAACTAAAAGCATTGTAATTGGGACAACTCATTCACTTAACCCTAAACCTCAACCAAATCTTGTGATGAATAATGTGGAAATTGAGCAAGTTGAGGTGACTAAACTGCGTGGAGTAACCCTGGATTGTAAACTGTCATGGTCAAAACATATTGATACAACAGTGGCTAAGATGGGGAGAAGTCTGTCCATAATAAAGTGTTGCTCTACCTTCTTAACAAAACTATTACATTTTACATTTTCGTCATTTAGCAGACGCTCTTATCCAGAACGACTTACAAATTGGTGCATTCACCTTATGATAGTCAGTGGGACAACCACTTTACTTTTTTGGGGGGGGTTAGGGGGGGGTAGAAGGATTACTTTATCCTATCCCAGGTATTCCTTAAAGAGGTGGGGTTTCAAGTGTCTCCGGAAGGTGGTGAGTGTCTCCGCTGTCCTGGCGTCGTGAGGGAGCTTGTTCCACCATTGGGGTGCCAGAGCAGCGAACTGTTTTGACTGGGCTGAGCGGGAACTGTGCTTCCGCAGAGGTAGGGGGGCCGGCAGGCCAGAGGTGGATGACCACAATGCCCTCGTTTGGGTGTAGGGACTGATCAGAGCCTGAAGGTACGGAGGTGCCGTTCCCCTCACAGCTCCGTAGGCAAGCACCATGGTCTTGTAGCAGATGCGAGCTTCAACTGGAAGCCAGTGGAGTGTGCGGAGGAGCGGGGTGACGTGAGAGAACTTGGGAAGGTTGAACACCAGACGGGCTGCGGTGTTCTGGATGAGTTGTAGGGGTTTAAATGCAGGGATCCCAGCCAACAGCGAGTTGCAGTAATCCAGACGGGAGATGACAAGTGCCTGGATTAGGACCTGTGCCGCTTCCTGTGTAAGGTAGGGTCGTACTCTGTGAATGTTGTAGAGCATGAACCTACAGGATCGGGTCACTGCCTTGATGTTAGCGGAGAACGACAGGGTGTTGTCCAGGATCACGCCAAGGCTCTTTGCACTCTGGGAGGAGGACACAACGGAGTTGTCAACCATGATGGCGAGATCATGGAACGGGCAGTCCTTCCCCGGGAGGAAGAGCAGCTCCGTCTTGCCGAGGTTCAGCTTGAGGTGGTGATCCGTCATCCATACTGATATGTCTGCCAGACATGCAGAGATGCGATTCGCCACCTGGTTATCAGAGGGGGGAAAGGAGAAGGTTAATTGTGTGTCGTCAGCGTAGCAATGATAGGAGAGGCCATGTGAGGATATGACAGAGCCAAGTGACTTGGTGTATAGGGAGAAAAGGAGAGGGCCTAGAACTGAGCCCTGGGGGACACCAGTGGTGAGAGCACGTGCAGATTCTTGCCACGCCACCTGGTAGGAGCGACCTGTCAGGTAGGACGCCGGAGATGCCCAACTCGGAGAGGGTGGAGAGGAGGATCTGATGGTTCACAGTATCAAAGGCAGCAGATAGGTCTAGAAGGACGAGATCAGAGGAGAGAGAGTTAGCTTTAGCAGTGCGGAGAGCCTCTGTGACACAGAGAAGAGCAGTCTCAGTTGAATGACCAGTCTTGAAACCTGACTGGTTTGGATCAAGAAGTTCATTCTGAGAGAGATAGCAAGAGAGTTGGCTAAAGACGGCATGCTCAAGAGTTTTGGAGAGAAAAGAAAGAAGGGATACTGGTCTGTAGTTGTTGACATCGGAGGGATCGAGTGTAGGTTTTTTGAGAAGGGGTGCAACTCTCGCTTTCTTGAAGACGGAAGGGACATAGCCAGCGGTCAAGGATGAGTTGATGAGCGAGGTGAGGTAAGGGAGAAGGTCTCCGGAAATGGTCTGGAGAAGAGAGGAGGGGATAGGGTCAAGCGGGCAGGTTGTTGGGCGGCCGGGTGTCACAAGTTGCAAGATTTCATCTGGAGAGAGAGGGGAGAAAGAAGTCAAAGCATTGGGTAGAGCAGTGTGAGCAGGACCAGCGGTGTCATTTGACTTAACAAACGAGGATCGGATGTCGTCAACCTTCTTTTCAAAATGGTTGACGAAGTCATCCACAGAGAGGGAGGGGGGGGGATTCAGCAGGGAGGAGAAGGTGGCAAAGAGCTTCCTAGGGTTAGAGGCAGATGCTTGGAATTTAGAGTGGTAGAAAGTGGCTTTAGCAGCAGAAACAGAGGAAGAAAATGTAGAGAGGAGGGAGTGAAAAGATGCCAGGTCCGCAGGGGAGTCTAGTTTTCCTCCATTTCCGCTCGGCTGCCCGGAGCCCCTGTTCTGTGAGCTCGCAATGAGTCGTCAAGCCATGGAGCAGGAGGGGAGGACCGAGCCAGCCGGGAGGATAGGGGACATAGAGAGTCAAAGGATGCAGAAAGGGAGGAGAGGAGGGTTGAGGAGGCAGAATCAGGAGATTGGAGGGAGAAGGATTGAGCAGAGGGAAGATATGATAGGATGGAAGAGGAGAGAGTAGCGGGAGAGAGAGAGCGAAGATTGCGACGGCGCATTACCATCTGAGTAGGGGCAGAGTGAGTAGTGTTGGAGGAGAGCGAGAGAGAAAAGGATACAAAGTAGTGGTCGGAGACTTGGAGGTGAGTTGCAGTGAGATTAGTAGAAGAACAGCATCTAGTAAAGATGAGGTCAAGCATATTGCCTGCCTTGTGAGTAGGGAGGGACGGTGAGAGGGTGAGGTCAAAAAAGGAGAGGAGTGGAAAGAAGGAGGCAGAGAGAAATGAGTCAAAGGTAGACGTAGGGAGATTAAAGTCTCCCAGAACTGTGAGGGGTGAGCCATCCTCAGGAAAGGAACTTATCAAGGTGTCAAGCTCATTGATGAACTCTCCAAGGGAACCTGGAGGGCGATAAATCATAAGGATGTTAAGCTTGAATGGGCTAGTGACTGTGACAGTATGGAATTCAAATGAGGAGATAGACAGATGGCTCAGGGGAGAAAGAGAGAATGTCCACTTGGGAGAGATGAGGATTCCTGTGCCACCACCCCGCTGACTAGATGCTCTCTGGGTATGCCAGAACACATGGTCAGACGAGGAGAGAGCAGTAGGAGTAGCGTTTTCAGTGGTAATCCATGTTTCCGTCAGCGCCAAGAAGTCGAGGGACTGGAGGTTAGCATAGGCTGTGATGAACTCTGCCTTGTTGGCAGCAGAACGGCAGTTCCAGAGGCTGCCTGAGACCTGGAACTCCAGGTGTGGGGTGCGCGCAGGGACCACCAGGTTAGAGAGGCAGCAGCCATGCGGTGTGAGGCGTTTGTATAGCCTGTGCGGAGAGGAGAGAACAGGGATAGACAGAGGCATAGTTGACAGGCTGCAGAAAATGGCTACAATAATGCAAAGGAGATCGGAATGAAATGAACTAAACATCTGGGAAAGCGAGAGAGCGGGGCCTCCCTCACTTACGTTTCACTGAAACACTCAAATATAACTCTCCCAACTTCCACTTTAGAAATTATAATTGTTGTAAACTACAGCGGTTCAATGTTTTCTAGGAATAGACTGACTTACTTTATTCAGCTAGCTAACTTGGTACAGTATTCTTCCGTGAAAACCGTCCAGGGCACCGAATCCTATGACACCATAGCCAACTAGCATGCTAGCTTCCAATAACACGGTTTAGCACCAATACTCGGTTACAACAAACCACCAGTGTGTTAACATGCCAAGCAGATCATTTGTGTCCTTGTCTAACGTTGTGTAAAGTTTTGGGTTAGTTTTGACAGTTTGAGTGACTCCGTCGTCAACTTATTCAGCCAGATAGTTAACTAGAATAGTTAGCATACTAGCTAGCCATTGCTCTCTGCCAACGAAAAAAACCCTCCTCCCACGGCACGAACACACAGAGAGAGCCAAGCTAACGTTAATTAGTCACCCATGTCTCGAATTCCCTTGAACGACTCTGGTTACCAGTATGTAAAAACAAAACACAAATGTAGGTTATAACTTACCCCTAGCAGCTACTGTTAGCTAGCCAAGTGCAAAGCTAGCCACTGAATCGATTCAGCCAGTTCGCATCTGTTCGCTAGGTCATTCCAACTATTGTCTAGTTAGCTATCCAGGTAGCAACAAGCTAGCTACATTTCGAGTACAGTAGCTACTAACTACCTAACGTTAACGCTTCAGATAATTCAGCTGTTAGAAAAACAGCTGAATGGTAGGCAGCTAGCTGGCATAATTGCAGGTACTCTTAAGCGTGAAATAACATTGGAAACAACTATCCACAGTTGCTAATAGTTACCAGTAGCTACCCGCTAGCTAGTCCAGGTAGTGGGTTAGCTAGCCTCGTACTTCACCGGGCTCAGCCGAATACAATACTTACCTACAATAATTACCTACGATAACCTACGATAACTACCTAGATAAACTACCTACAATAACTAACTACAATCTAAATACATGGTTTAAGCTTTACTCAACACCATATAAGCCAAGCTTGCCTCCCGCACCCAACGACTCCAGGCGCTATCAACAGGGCAGGTCCTACTTTTGTCACACCTGGACTACTGTTCAGTCGTGTGGTCAGGTGCCACAAACAGGGACTTTTGGCTCAGAACAGGGCACGACGGCTGGCCCTTAAATGTACATGGAGAGCTAACATTAATAATATGCATGTAAATCTCTCATGGCTCAAAGTAGAGGAAAGATTGACTTCATCACTACTTATTTTTGTAAGAGTTGTTGACAAGCTGAATGCACCAAGGAGTCTGTTTAAACTACTAGCACACAGCTCAGACACCCATGCATACCACACAAGACATGCCACCAGAGGTCTCTTCACAATCCCCAAGTCCAAAACTGACTACGGGAGGTGCACAGTACTACATAGAGCCATGACTACATGGAACTGTGTTCCACATCAGGTAACTGATGCAAGCAGTAGAATCAGATTTAAAAAAACAGATAGAAATACACCTTATGGAACAGCGGGGACTGTGAAG
This sequence comes from Coregonus clupeaformis, assembly GCF_020615455.1. Classification (NCBI taxonomy): domain Eukaryota; kingdom Metazoa; phylum Chordata; class Actinopteri; order Salmoniformes; family Salmonidae; genus Coregonus; species Coregonus clupeaformis. The sequence continues at coordinate 65,578 of NW_025535258.1, read as the reverse complement.
AGACACACACACACAGGTGTACGCACACACACGCTAGCACACGCACTCTAAACACCAGTACATTGTAATATTGTTATATGGTGGTATTGTACATTTTGTATTGGAGATACAGTGCATTCGGAAAGTATTCAGACCACTTCGCTTTTCCACATTTTGTTACGTTACAGCCTTATTCTAAAATTGATTAAAATATTGTTTTCCCTCATCAACCTACACACAATACCCCATAATGACAAAGAGAAAACAGGTTTGTAGACATTTTTGCAAATGAATTAAAAATAAATATATATTTATTAAAAAGAAATACATAAGTATTCAGACCCTTTGCTATGAGACTCGACCTTGAGCTCAGGTGCATCCTGTTTCCAATGATTGGCCTTGAGATGTTTTTACAACTTGATAGGAGTCCACCTGTGGTAAATTCAATTGATTGGACATGATTTGGAAAGACACACCTGTCTATATAAGGTCCCACAGTTGACAGTGCATGTCAGAGCAAAAACCAAGCCATGAGGTCGACGGAATTGTCCGTAGAGCTCCGAGACAAGATTGTGTCGAGGTACAGATCTGATGAACGGTACCCAGAAATGTCTGCAGCATTGAAGGTCCCCAAGAACACAGTTGCCTCCATCATTCTTAAAAGAAAGACTCTTCCTAGAGCTGGCCGCCCGGCCAAACTGAGCAATCGGGGGAGAAAGGCCTTGGTCAGGGAGGTGACCAAGAACCCATTAGTCACTCTGACAGAGCTCCAGAGTTCCTCTGTGGAGATGGGAGAACCTTCCAGATGGACAACCATCTCTGCAGCACTGCACCAATCAGGCCTTTATGGTAGAGTGGCCAGATGGAAGCTACTCCTCAGTAAAAGGCACATGACGGCCCGCTTGGAGTTTGCCAAAAGGTACCAAAAGACTCTCAGACTATGAGAAACAAGATTCTCTGGTCTGGTGAAACCAAGATTGAAGACTTTGGCCTGAATGCCAAGCGTCACGTCTGGAGGAAACCTGGCACCATCCCTACGGTGAATCATGGTGGTGGCAGCATCATGCTGTGGGGATGTTTTTCAGCGACTGGGAGACTAGTCAGGATCGAGGGAAAGATGAACGGGGCAAAGTACAGAGAGATCCTTGATGAAAACCTGCTCCAGAGTACTCAGGACCTCAGACTGAGGCGAAGGTTCACCTTCCAACAGGACAACAACCCTTTGCACACAGCCAAGACAATGCAGGAGTGGCTTCGGGACAAGTCTCTGAATGTCCTTGAGTGGCCCAGCCAGAGCCCTGACTTGAACCCGATCGAAAATCTCTGGAGATACTTGAAAATAGCTGTGCAGCGACGCTCCCCATCCAACCTGACAGAGCTTGAGAGGATCTGCAGAGAAGAATGGGAGAAACTCCCCAAATACAGGTGTGCCAAGCTTGTAGCGTCATACCCAAGAAGACTCGAGGCTGTAATCGCTGCCAAAAGTGCTTCAACAAAGTACTGAGTGAAGGGTCTGGATACTGATGTAAATTTGAATATTTCCGTTTTTTTTATTTTATACATTTGCACCCCAAAAAAAACAAAAACATTCTTGCTTTGTCAGTATGGGGGATTGTGTGTAGATTGATGAGGAAAAAAACAATTTAATCCATTTTGGAATAAGGCTGTAACGTAACAAAATGTGGAAAAAGTCAAGGGGTCAGAATACTTTCCCGAATGCACTGTATGTAGTGGTGTAATAATGTTATATGATGTACTGTTTTATCTTTTGTTTTAGGTGTGATGTAAGTGCCTTAACGTGTTTGGACCCCAGAAAGATGACCATGTTCATATTTATATACCATTCTAATACACCATGTTCACACTAATACACCATGTTCATACTAATACACCATGTTCATACTAATACACCATGTTCATACTAATACACCATATTCATACTAATACACCATGACAAATACTAATACACCATATTCATACTAATACACCATGTTCATACTAATATACCATGTTCATACTAATACACCATGTTCACATTAATACACCATGTTCGTACTAATAAACCATGTTCATACTAATACACCATGTTCATACTAATACACCATGTTCACATTAATACACCATGTTCATACTAATAAACCATGTTCATACTAACATAGCATATTCATACTAATACACCATGACACATACTAATACACCATGTTCATACTAATACACCATGTTCATACTAACAGATCATATTTATACTAATACACCATGTTCATACTAGTACACCATGTTCATACTAATACACCATGTTCATACTAATACACAATGTTCATACTAATACACCATGACCCATACTAATACTCCATGTTCATACTAATACACCATGTTCATACTAATACACCATGACCCATACTAATACACCATGTTCATACTAATACACAATGTTCATACTAATACACCATGACCCATACTAATACACCATGTTCATACTAATACACCATGTTCAAACTAATACACCATGTTCATACTAATACACCATGTTCATACTAATACACCATGTTCATACTAATACACCATGTTCATACTAATACACCATGTTCATAATAATACACCATGTTCATACTAATACACCATGTTCATACTAATACACCATGACACATACTAATACACCATGTTCATACTAATACACCATGTTCATAATAATACACCATGTTAATTCTAATACACCATGACACATACTAATACACCATGTTCATACTAATACACCATGTTCATACTAATACACCATGTTCATAATAATACACCATGTTAATTCTAATACACCATGACACATACTAATACACCATGTTCATACTAATACACCATGACCCACACTAATACACCATGTTCATACTAATACACCATGACCCACACTAATAAACCATGTTCATACTAATACACCATGTTAATTCAAATACACCATGTTCATACTAATACACCATGTTAATTATAATACACCATGTTCATACTAATACACCATGTTAATTCTAATACACCATGTTCATACTAATACACCATGTTCATACTAATACACCATGTTCATACTAATACACCATGTTCATACTAATACACCATGTTAATTCTAATACACCATGTTCATACTAATACACCATGTTAATTCTAATACACCATGTTCATACTAATACACCATGTTCACATTAATACACCATGTTCATACTAATACACCATGTTCACATTAATACACCATGTTCATACTAATACACCATGACCCACACTAATAAACCATGTTCATACTAATACACCATGTTAATTCAAATACACCATGTTCATACTAATACACCATGTTCATACTAATACACCATGTTAATTATAATACACCATGTTCATACTAATACACCATGTTAATTCTAATACACCATGTTCATACTAATACACCATGTTCATACTAATACACCATGTTCATACTAATACACCATGTTAATTCTAATACACCATGTTCACATTAATACACCATGTTCATACTAATACACCATGTTCACATTAATACAGCATGTTCATACTAATACACCATGTTCATAATAATACACCATGTTCATACTAATACACCATGTTCATACTAATACACCATGTTCATACTAATACACCATGTTCATACTAATACACCATGTTAATTCTAATACACCATGTTCATACTAATACACCATGTTCATACTAATACACCATGTTCATACTAATACACCATGTTCACATTAATACACCATGTTCATACTAATACACCATGTTCCCATTAATCCATTAATACACCATGTTCATACTAATACACCATGACCCACACTAATAAACCATGTTCATACTAATACACCATGTTAATTCAAATACACCATGTTCATACTAATACACTATGTTCATACTAATACACCATGTTCATTATAATACACCATGTTCATACTAATACACCATGTTCATTATAATACACCATGTTCATACTAATACACCATGTTAATTCAAATACACCATGTTCATACTAATACACCATGTTCATACTAATACACCATGTTCATTATAATACACCATGTTCATACTAATACACTATGTTCATTCTAATACACCATGTTCATACTAATACACTATGTTCATTCTAATACACCATGTTCATACTAATACACCATGTTAATTCTAATACACCATGTTCACATTAATACACCATGTTCATACTAATACACCATATTCATACTAATACACCATGACAAATACTAATACACCATGTTCATACTAATACACCATGTTAATTCTAATACACCATGTTAATTCTAATACACCATGTTCATACTAATACACCATGTTAATTCTAATACACCATGTTCACATTAATACACCATGTTCATACTAATACACCATGTTCACATTAATACACCATGTTCATACTAATACACCATGTTCATACTAATACACCATGTTAATTCTAATACACCATGTTAATTCTAATACACCATGTTAATTCTAATACACCATGTTCATTCTATTACATAATGTTAATTCAAATACACCATGTTCATACTAATACACCATGTTCATAATAATACACCATGTTAATTCTAATACACCATGACACATACTAATACACCATGTTCATACTAAAACACCATGTTCATACTAATACACCATGTTCATAATAATACACCATGTTAATTCTAATACACCATGACACATACTAATACACCATGTTCATACTAATACACCATGACCCACACTAATACACCATGTTCATACTAATACACCATGACCCACACTAATAAACCATGTTCATACTAATACACCATGTTAATTCAAATACACCATGTTCATACTAATACACCATGTTCATACTAATACACCATGTTAATTATAATACACCATGTTCATACTAATACACCATGTTAATTCTAATACACCATGTTCATACTAATACACCATGTTCATACTAATACACCATGTTCATACTAATACACCATGTTCATACTAATACACCATGTTAATTCTAATACACCATGTTCATACTAATACACCATGTTCATACTAATACACCATGTTCATACTAATACACCATGTTCACATTAATACACCATGTTCATACTAATACACCATGTTCACATTAATACACCATGTTCATACTAATACACCATGACCCACACTAATAAACCATGTTCATACTAATACACCATGTTAATTCAAATACACCATGTTCATACTAATACACCATGTTCATACTAATACACCATGTTAATTATAATACACCATGTTCATACTAATACACCATGTTAATTCTAATACACCATGTTCATACTAATACACCATGTTCATACTAATACACCATGTTCATACTAATACACCATGTTAATTCTAATACACCATGTTCACATTAATACACCATGTTCATACTAATACACCATGTTCACATTAATACAGCATGTTCATACTAATACACCATGTTCATACTAATACACCATGTTCATACTAATACACCATGTTCATACTAATACACCATGTTAATTCTAATACACCATGTTCATACTAATACACCATGTTAATTCTAATACACCATGTTCATACTAATACACCATGTTCACATTAATACACCATGTTCATACTAATACACCATGTTCACATTAATACACCATGTTCATACTAATACACCATGACCCACACTAATAAACCATGTTCATACTAATACACAATGTTAATTCAAAATACACCATGTTCATACTAATACACCATGTTCATACTAATACACCATGTTAATTATAATACACCATGTTCATACTAATACACCATGTTAATTCTAATACACCATGTTCATACTAATACACCATGTTCATACTAATACACCATGTTCATACTAATACACCATGTTCACATTAATACACCATGTTCATACTAATACACCATGTTAATTCTAATACACCATGTTCACATTAATACACCATGTTCATACTAATACACCATGTTCACATTAATACAGCATGTTCATACTAATACACCATGTTCATAATAATACACCATGTTCATACTAATACACCATGTTCATACTAATACACCATGTTCATACTAATACACCATGTTCATACTAATACACCATGTTAATTCTAATACACCATGTTCATACTAATACACCATGTTAATTCTAATACACCATGACACATACTAATACTCCATGTTCATACTAATACACCATGTTCATACTAATACACCATGACACATACTAATACACCATGTTCATACTAATACACCATGTTCATACTAACAGATCATATTTATACTAATACACCATGTTCATACTAATACACCATGTTCATACTAATACACCATGTTCATACTAATACACAATGTTCATACTAATACACCATGACCCATACTAATACTCCATGTTCATACTAATACACCATGTTCATACTAATACACCATGACCCATACTAATACACCATGTTCATACTAATACACAATGTTCATACTAATACACCATGACCCATACTAATACACCATGTTCATACTAATACACCATGTTCAAACTAATACACCATGTTCATACTAATACACCATGTTCATACTAATACACCATGTTCATACTAATACACCATGTTCATACTAATACACCATGTTCATAATAATACACCATGTTCATACTAATACACCATGTTCATACTAATACACCATGACACATACTAATACACCATGTTCATACTAATACACCATGTTCATAATAATACACCATGTTAATTCTAATACACCATGACACATACTAATACACCATGTTCATACTAATACACCATGTTCATACTAATACACCATGTTCATAATAATACACCATGTTAATTCTAATACACCATGACACATACTAATACACCATGTTCATACTAATACACCATGACCCACACTAATACACCATGTTCATACTAATACACCATGACCCACACTAATAAACCATGTTCATACTAATACACCATGTTAATTCAAATACACCATGTTCATACTAATACACCATGTTAATTATAATACACCATGTTCATACTAATACACCATGTTAATTCTAATACACCATGTTCATACTAATACACCATGTTCATACTAATACACCATGTTCATACTAATACACCATGTTCATACTAATACACCATGTTAATTCTAATACACCATGTTCATACTAATACACCATGTTAATTCTAATACACCATGTTCATACTAATACACCATGTTCACATTAATACACCATGTTCATACTAATACACCATGTTCACATTAATACACCATGTTCATACTAATACACCATGACCCACACTAATAAACCATGTTCATACTAATACACCATGTTAATTCAAATACACCATGTTCATACTAATACACCATGTTCATACTAATACACCATGTTAATTATAATACACCATGTTCATACTAATACACCATGTTAATTCTAATACACCATGTTCATACTAATACACCATGTTCATACTAATACACCATGTTCATACTAATACACCATGTTAATTCTAATACACCATGTTCACATTAATACACCATGTTCATACTAATACACCATGTTCACATTAATACAGCATGTTCATACTAATACACCATGTTCATAATAATACACCATGTTCATACTAATACACCATGTTCATACTAATACACCATGTTCATACTAATACACCATGTTCATACTAATACACCATGTTAATTCTAATACACCATGTTCATACTAATACACCATGTTCATACTAATACACCATGTTCATACTAATACACCATGTTCACATTAATACACCATGTTCATACTAATACACCATGTTCCCATTAATCCATTAATACACCATGTTCATACTAATACACCATGACCCACACTAATAAACCATGTTCATACTAATACACCATGTTAATTCAAATACACCATGTTCATACTAATACACTATGTTCATACTAATACACCATGTTCATTATAATACACCATGTTCATACTAATACACCATGTTCATTATAATACACCATGTTCATACTAATACACCATGTTAATTCAAATACACCATGTTCATACTAATACACCATGTTCATACTAATACACCATGTTCATTATAATACACCATGTTCATACTAATACACTATGTTCATTCTAATACACCATGTTCATACTAATACACTATGTTCATTCTAATACACCATGTTCATACTAATACACCATGTTAATTCTAATACACCATGTTCACATTAATACACCATGTTCATACTAATACACCATATTCATACTAATACACCATGACAAATACTAATACACCATGTTCATACTAATACACCATGTTAATTCTAATACACCATGTTAATTCTAATACACCATGTTCATACTAATACACCATGTTAATTCTAATACACCATGTTCACATTAATACACCATGTTCATACTAATACACCATGTTCACATTAATACACCATGTTCATACTAATACACCATGTTCATACTAATACACCATGTTAATTCTAATACACCATGTTAATTCTAATACACCATGTTAATTCTAATACACCATGTTCATTCTATTACATAATGTTAATTCAAATACACCATGTTCATACTAATACACCATGTTCATAATAATACACCATGTTAATTCTAATACACCATGACACATACTAATACACCATGTTCATACTAAAACACCATGTTCATACTAATACACCATGTTCATAATAATACACCATGTTAATTCTAATACACCATGACACATACTAATACACCATGTTCATACTAATACACCATGACCTACACTAATACACCATGTTCATACTAATACACCATGACCCACACTAATAAACCATGTTCATACTAATACACCATGTTAATTCAAATACACCATGTTCATACTAATACACCATGTTCATACTAATACACCATGTTAATTATAATACACCATGTTCATACTAATACACCATGTTAATTCTAATACACCATGTTCATACTAATACACCATGTTCATACTAATACACCATGTTCATACTAATACACCATGTTAATTCTAATACACCATGTTCATACTAATACACCATGTTCATACTAATACACCATGTTCATACTAATACACCATGTTCACATTAATACACCATGTTCATACTAATACACCATGTTCACATTAATACACCATGTTCATACTAATACACCATGACCCACACTAATAAACCATGTTCATACTAATACACCATGTTAATTCAAATACACCATGTTCATACTAATACACCATGTTCATACTAATACACCATGTTAATTATAATACACCATGTTCATACTAATACACCATGTTAATTCTAATACACCATGTTCATACTAATACACCATGTTCATACTAATACACCATGTTCATACTAATACACCATGTTAATTCTAATACACCATGTTCACATTAATACACCATGTTCATACTAATACACCATGTTCACATTAATACAGCATGTTCATACTAATACACCATGTTCATACTAATACACCATGTTCATACTAATACACCATGTTCATACTAATACACCATGTTAATTCTAATACACCATGTTCATACTAATACACCATGTTCATACTAATACACCATGTTCATACTAATACACCATGTTCACATTAATACACCATGTTCATACTAATACACCATGTTCACATTAATACACCATGTTCATACTAATACACCATGACCCACACTAATAAACCATGTTCATACTAATACACAATGTTAATTCAAAATACACCATGTTCATACTAATACACCATGTTCATACTAATACACCATGTTAATTATAATACACCATGTTCATACTAATACACCATGTTAATTCTAATACAACATGTTCATACTAATACACCATGTTCATACTAATACACCATGTTCATACTAATACACCATGTTAATTCTAATACACCATGTTCACATTAATACACCATGTTCATACTAATACACCATGTTCACATTAATACAGCATGTTCATACTAATACACCATGTTCATAATAATACACCATGTTCATACTAATACACCATGTTCATACTAATACACCATGTTCATACTAATACACCATGTTCATACTAATACACCATGTTAATTCTAATACACCATGTTCATACTAATACACCATGTTCATACTAATACACCATGTTCATACTAATACACCATGTTCACATTAATACACCATGTTCATACTAATACACCATGTTCCCATTAATACACCATGTTCATACTAATACACCATGACCCACACTAATAAACCATGTTCATACTAATACACCATGTTAATTCAAATACACCATGTTCATACTAATACACCATGTTCATACTAATACACCATGTTCATTATAATACACCATGTTCATACTAATACACCATGTTCATTATAATACACCATGTTCATACTAATACACCATGTTAATTCAAATACACCATGTTCATACTAATACACCATGTTCATACTAATACACCATGTTCATTATAATACACCATGTTCATACTAATACACTATGTTCATTCTAATACACCATGTTCATACTAATACACTATGTTCATTCTAATACACCATGTTCATACTAATACACCATGTTAATTCTAATACACCATGTTCACATTAATACACCATGTTAATACTAATACACCATATTCATACTAATACACCATGACAAATACTAATACACCATGTTCATACTAATACACCATGTTAATTCTAATACACCATGTTAATTATAATACACCATGTTCATACTAATACACCATGTTAATTCTAATACACCATGTTCACATTAATACACCATGTTCATACTAATACACCATGTTCACATTAATACACCATGTTCATACTAATACACCATGTTCATACTAATACACCATGTTAATTCTAATACACCATGTTAATTCTAATACACCATGTTAATTCTAATACACCATGTTCATACTAATACACCATGTTCATAATAATACACCATGTTAATTCTAATACATCATGACACATACTAATACACCATGTTCATACTAATACACCATGTTCATACTAATACACCATGTTCATAATAATACACCATGTTAATTCTAATACACCATGACACATACTAATACACCATGTTCATACTAATACACCATGACCCACACTAATACACCATGTTCATACTAATACACCATGACCCACACTAATAAACCATGTTCATACTAATACACCATGTTAATTCAAATACACCATGTTCATACTAATACACCATGTTCATACTAATACACCATGTTAATTATAATACACCATGTTCATACTAATACACCATGTTAATTCTAATACACCATGTTCATACTAATACACCATGTTCATACTAATACACCATGTTCATACTAATACACCATGTTCATACTAATACACCATGTTAATTCTAATACACCATGTTCATACTAATACACCATGTTCATACTAATACACCATGTTCATACTAATACACCATGTTCACATTAATACACCATGTTCATACTAATACACCATGTTCACATTAATACACCATGTTCATACTAATACACCATGACCCACACTAATAAACCATGTTCATACTAATACACCATGTTAATTCAAATACACCATGTTCATACTAATACACCATGTTCATACTAATACACCATGTTCATTATAATACACCATGTTCATACTAATACACAATGTTAATTCTAATACACCATGTTCATACTAATACACCATGTTCATACTAATACACTATGTTCATACTAATACACCATGTTAATTCTAATACACCATGTTCACATTAATACACCATGTTCATACTAATACACCATGTTCACATTAATACAGCATGTTCATACTAATACACCATGTTCATAATAATACACCATGTTCATACTAATACACCATGTTCATACTAATACACCATGTTCATACTAATACACCATGTTCATACTAATACACCATGTTAATTCTAATACACCATGTTCATACTAATACACCATGTTCATACTAATACACCATGTTCATACTAATACACCATGTTCACATTAATACACCATGTTCATACTAATACACCATGTTCCCATTAATACACCATGTTCATACTAATACACCATGACCCACACTAATAAACCATGTTCATACTAATACACCATGTTAATTCAAATACACCATGTTCATACTAATACACCATGTTCATACTAATACACCATGTTCATTATAATACACCATGTTCATACTAATACACCATGTTCATTATAATACACCATGTTCATACTAATACACCATGTTAATTCAAATACACCATGTTCATACTAATACACCATGTTCATACTAATACACCATGTTCATTATAATACACCATGTTCATACTAATACACTATGTTCATTCTAATACACCATGTTCATACTAATACACTATGTTCATTCTAATACACCATGTTCATACTAATACACCATGTTAATTCTAATACACCATGTTCACATTAATACACCGTGTTCATACTAATACACCATATTCATACTAATACACCATGAAAAATACTAATACACCATGTTCATACTAATACACCATGTTAATTCTAATACACCATGTTAATTCTAATACACCATGTTCATACTAATACACCATGTTCATACTAATACACCATGTTCACATTAATACACCATGTTCATACTAATACACCATGTTCATACTAATACACCATGTTAATTCTAATACACCATGTTAATTCTAATACACCATGTTAATTCTAATACACCATGTTCATTCTATTACATAATGTTAATTCAAATACACCATGTTCATACTAATACACCATGTTCATACTAATACACCATGTTAATTCTAACACACCATGTTCACATTAATACACCATGATCATACTAATACACCATATTCATACTAATACACCATGACAAATACTAATACACCATGTTCATACTTATACACCATGTTAATTCTAATACACCATGTTAATTCTAATACACCATGTTCATACTAATACACCATGTTAATTCTAATACACCATGTTCACATTAATACACCATGTTCATACTAATACACCATGTTCACATTAATACACCATGTTCATACTAATACACCATGTTCATACTAATACACCATGTTAATTCTAATACACCATGTTAATTATAATACACCATGTTAATTCTAATACACCATGTTAATTCTAATACACCATGTTCATTCTATTACATAATGTTTATTCTAATACACCATGTTCATACTAATACACCATGTTAATTATAATACACCATGTTAATTCTAATACACCATGTTAATTCTAATACACCATGTTAATTCTAATACACCATGTTCATTCTATTACATAATGTTTATTCTAATACACCATGTTCATACTAATACACCATGTTCATACTAATACACCATGTTCATACTAATACACCATGTTCATACTAATACACCATGTTCATACTAATACACCATGTTCATAATAATACACCATGTTCATACTAATACACCATGTTCATACTAATACACCATGTTCATACTAATACACTATGTTCATACTAATACACCATGACACATACTAATACACCATGTTCATACTAATACACCATGTTCATAATAATACACCATGTTAATTCTAATACACCATGACACATACTAATACACCATGTTCATACTAATACACCATGTTCATACTAATACACCATGTTCATAATAATACACCATGTTAATTCTAATACACCATGACACATACTAATACACCATGTTCATACTAATACACCATGACCCACACTAATACACCATGTTCATACTAATACACCATGACCCACACTAATAAACCATGTTCATACTAATACACCATGTTAATTCAAATACACCATGTTCATACTAATACACCATGTTCATACTAATACACCATGTTAATTATAATACACCATGTTCATACTAATACACCTTGTTAATTCTAATACACCATGTTCATACTAATACACCATGTTCATACTAATACACCATGTTCATACTAATACACCATGTTCATACTAATACACCATGTTAATTCTAATACACCATGTTCATACTAATACACCATGTTCATACTAATACACCATGTTCATACTAATACACCATGTTCACATTAATACACCATGTTCATACTAATACACCATGTTCACATTAATACACCATGTTCATACTAATACACCATGACCCACACTAATAAACCATGTTCATACTAATACACCATGTTAATTCAAATACACCATGTTCATACTAATACACCATGTTCATACTAATACACCATGTTAATTATAATACACCATGTTCATACTAATACACCATGTTAATTCTAATACACCATGTTCATACTAATACACCATGTTCATACTAATACACCATCTTCATACTAATACACCATGTTAATTCTAATACACCATGTTCACATTAATACACCATGTTCATACTAATACACCATGTTCACATTAATACACCATGTTCATACTAATACACCATGTTCATAATAATACACCATGTTCATACTAATACACCATGTTCATACTAATACACCATGTTCATACTAATACACCATGTTCATACTAATACACCATGTTAATTCTAATACACCATGTTCATACTAATACACCATGTTCATACTAATACACCATGTTCATACTAATACACCATGTTCACATTAATACACCATGTTCATACTAATACACCATGTTCCCATTAATACACCATGTTCATACTAATACACCATGACCCACACTAATAAACCATGTTCATACTAATACACCATGTTAATTCAAATACACCATGTTCATACTAATACACCATGTTCATACTAATACACCATGTTCATTATAATACACCATGTTCATACTAATACACCATGTTCATTATAATACACCATGTTCATACTAATACACCATGTTAATTCAAATACACCATGTTCATACTAATACACCATGTTCATACTAATACACCATGTTCATTATAATACACCATGTTCATACTAATACACTATGTTCATTCTAATACACCATGTTCATACTAATACACTATGTTCATTCTAATACACCATGTTCATACTAATACACCATGTTAATTCTAATACACCATGTTCACATAAATACACCATGTTCATACTAATACACCATATTCATACTAATACACCATGACAAATACTAATACACCATGTTCATACTAATACACCATGTTAATTCTAATACACCATGTTAATTCTAATACACCATGTTCATACTAATACACCATGTTAATTCTAATACACCATGTTCACATTAATACACCATGTTCATACTAATACACCATGTTCACATTAATACACCATGTTCATACTAATACACCATGTTCATACTAATACACCATGTTAATTCTAATACACCATGTTAATTCTAATACACCATGTTAATTCTAATACACCATGTTCATTCTATTACATAATGTTAATTCAAATACACCATGTTCATACTAATACACCATGTTCATACTAATACACCATGTTAATTCTAATACACCATGTTCAAATTAATACACCATGTTCATACTAATACACCATATTCATACTAATACACCATGACAAATACTAATACACCATGTTCATACTAATACACCATGTTAAT
>NW_025535258.1:0-37500 GCF_020615455.1 Coregonus clupeaformis | reverse complement strand
ACCATGTTAATACCCAGGTATAACACTGTACCTGTCTAACTACCATGTCAATGACCAGGTATAACACTGTACCTGTCTAACTACCATGTCAATACACAGGTATAACACTGTACCTGTCTAACTACCATGTTAATACCCAGGTATAACACTGTACCTGTCTAACTACCATGTTAATGACCAGGTATAACACTGTACCTGTCTAACTACCATGTTAATACACAGGTATAACACTGTACCTGTCTAACTACCATGTTAATACACAGGTATAAAGGACAAGAATCCATCAACCATATCCATCCTTCACTAGCTGTCATTCAGCACTGCAATTATTCTGCAATTACTGCGTCCAAAATACCACAGTACTACTGCAGTACCTGCACTTTTACTACAGTTTCAAAACTGCTATCTTTTTTTTTTGTAAGGGCCAAGCTGCTCAGTCAGAAAGTCATTATCACAGGGGCTACTTGGAGCAAAACAACAGGCATCTCTGTCATCATTACGCACTGGTGTGTGTGTGTGTGTGTGTGTGTGTGTCAAAGAGGGTGAAGTCATCTCTTTAAGCAGACATCTAGCAGTAATTAGCGGTGATTCTGCAGCACGCAGACAAGCAGAACAAAGCGGGAGATAATTTACTTGACGTGTTCACCAGCAGCCAGCAACACACACCACGTTATTTTGATTGACAACTGAACCAACGTTTCCCTTGTCCTCTAGTTCCACCGCAACACGTCAGACGGGAGGGCGTTCCTTCCCTGGGAGGGGCGCGCCCATCGAGAGATAATTGGATGCATCTTGATGTAGAGCTACGTTACCCACGTGGGGAGCATGCGTAAAACTCATTCTTCTAGATGGTGATTGGATAAGATGATGATGATTGACAACATAACGGGACGCGCTCTGTGCTCTTCAATGATCTTATTGGCTGCTTATAATGACTACTATTCCTTGTGACCATCCACACCTCCTCGGGTCTGAGGTGTGCCGAGACGCATCAAGAAACTGTAGTTTTTTTTTTACATAGCTTACAGTATTAATCACTGGCTGCTATGCGTATTGGAACTACACATCCCAGACACACCAGATAGCGCTTTTCCTTGTTATGAATATATAATAGCGTTCTTAGGACTGGTTGCTTCTAAATGTGTTGTCAGAAGGTGGTACCTAGCCAGAGGTGGTCGGCAGGACTTGCGCGGGAGCGGGATGTATGGAAGGGATTTAAACTAACGAACATAACCTTCTGACAGGATGCGCTAACAACAAGATATTCTGCAGCTGTATTCAAAGAAAGACGGAGCATCCTCCCAAGATATGCAGTATTTGAACTGCAAATGAATGAAGCAGCGTGATTGAACAGGATGTATCCGAGACTATAAGGTAGAGAAAGTGATAAGGCAACCTGGTGAAGGTGAAGAAAATACATCTGAAAGAAAGCAGAGAATAGGCTACATTCATCGAAATAAAATATATTCTTAGGACAGGAGAAGAGCCTACGGCATTGTAGCCTATCCAAGCTCAGATTTGAACACATTCTACATGGTTGCTCATCTTCTACACCTAGAAGAGAGCCGAGAAAACCCGGAGCTCATCACTTGGAGGGAGGAGTTGTATCAAATTTGGCTGGTTAATTAATAGAATGTCTTATTGGTTTCAGCGGAGGTGTGGAGGTTTTCCCGCGGTTGTCTGCAGAGGTATTGGCTCTCATCCCCTCTACCTGCCCGCTGGTAGATCCTAGAGCCGGGACTGATCTGTCCGTATTCCCCTGTTTGTTGGTGGATGAACTTCAATGATTCGGGACCTGAGCAAGATGTACCCGCAGGCACGGCACCCGGTGAGTCTCTCTGTCAGAACAACAACACCAACAACAGACCCACACCCGAGACAGAGTGCTGTGCCGCCACCCGAGCCAAAATAATCACTTTAGATCAGTTTCCGTGCCATCGCGCGGAAACTGGACAATTACTGTCATTGTCAAATTGTCAAACCGCTGAAAATGAGAGAAGCAATGTGCGTGAATGTCTTGTGTGTATTTGAGAGTGACAGATGGGGATAGAGAGACAGAGAGCGCGAAAGAAATAAAAACATGTTTTATTCATCCTGCTCCTGAACGCACCTGCAGCTTTTCATACCTGTCCGCCCCCCGACTTCCTGTCCGACTCCCACCCGCTACCGCAAAAACTGGTCCAGAACCCAAACGCAGTCCTGCAATGTTATGTTAGGTGTATGTGACACAGCGCCACTTGCCATGGTCCCAGCAATATTTGCACCCTAGGCAATATCAAAATGGGCAGAAATAACCTTAGAAATAGGTTAAATGACCAGAGATTCTCACTTGGCCTGTTATATTAAGCTATCGGCATTACTGGGCTTTATCAGCCAAAAGGCTAGATGGAGCTGAAGTCTATGCCCCTTTGTTTGCGATTGGTCAACAGTAGGGATTCTTCAATTAAGTGTTTGTTATTATTCAACAAGAGACTAATCGTTTTCATACATACGTTTTTTCACTTGAGAAATACTGCACCAAACATTTTACTTAAATGTAAAATTGCGTGAAGAAGACCACTTCAGCAAAAATGTGAAAATTGATTACAGATTTCTTAATTTATCTTAGATTAATTCAGACTATTTTGAGGATATTTGTTGCTACGGCGTCTCAAGATGGACAAACAGTAATGTGCCGCTTTTTTCTTGTTTTTCAACCGAAAGTCTTTTAAGGGAGAATGCGAGGCACAGACGTTCACTTCGCCTAGCCGATTTCTGCTAGGAGCAAACAGAACCTAGTATGCAGACGCCATAAGGTTTGGTTTGCTCCTAGCAGAACTCGGCTAGGAAAAGTGAACATCTGTGCTCGCATCCTCCCTTAAAATAACTTCGCTTGAAAAATGAGAAAAAAACGGCAATATTATTGTTTGGCCCTCTTGAGACGCCGTAAACCAGTACACTTCCACAAAATAGTCAGATTTAATCTGAGATAATTTAAGAAATGGGTTAAATTTTGACGTTTTTGCCGAGGAGGTCATAGTCGTGCAATTTTACATCTAACTAAGATGTTTGATGCAGTATTTCTCAAATGAAAACATTTGCATGAAAACTAGTCATCTATCATTGAATGACAACAATCACTTCATTGAAGAATCCCTACTGTTGACCAATCACCAACGAAGAGACGTAGACTTCAGCTAGCGAACTTCGCCTAGCCTCAAGAAAAAATGTTGTGTGCTCAAACAGCCGAAAAAAAACCCTGCCGAATGCTCCCGAACAGCAAAACGAAGAAAAACATAACAACATTTCATCATAATATTTGCGCAAACTGTTTGGACTGGGAAGCATATGGGAAGCTTTAGGCTACTGCACTGGGAGCGGCACTGTTTGGACTGGGAAGCATATGGGAAGCTTTAGGCTACTGCACTGGGAGCGGCACTGTTTTGACTGGGAAGCATATGGGAAGCTTTAGGCTACTGCACTGGGAGCGGCACTGTTTTGACTGGGAAGCATATGGGAAGCTTTAGGCTACTGCACTGGGAGCGGCACTGTTTGGACTGGGAAGCATATGGGAAGCTTTAGGCTACTGCACTGGGAGCGGCAAGAATGATGACCCTTGCACTTTCTCTTGAGCTACATTATGTATATAGGGTAAAGCCTACCTTTATTAGGACGATTAGCATATAGGGTAAAGCCTACCTTTTAAGAGGACGATTAGCATATAGGGTAAAGCCTACCTTTTAGGAGGACGATTATCATATAGGATAAAGCCTACCTTTTAGGAGCAGGTCGATTTACATATAGGATAAAGCCGACTCTACACTATACTTGCTTGTTTTGTCACATAAACTGAAATTAGGCGAACTATTCTAATTTTAGCAACCAGGAAATTGGAGCGATTTCTGCATAGTGCATCTTTAAGTTAATTTCCTTGGAAAGATAACTGCCAGTGATTCTCTGTCCATGCATAGGCAGCCTACTCTATTTCAATGAGACCAGACATATAGGCACACTTGACCTCACACGCCCATCTAGGACACGCCCATCTAGGAGAGGAGAACTTGACCTCACACGCCCATCTAGGACACGCCCATCTAGGAGAGGAGAACTTGACCTCACACGCCCATCTAGGACACGCCCATCTAGGAGAGGAGAACTTGACCTCACACGCCCAACTAGGAAAGGTCGGCTACTGTGTGTGAATAATACGACAGTGGGGCTTTTAAAACCCCTTAGAGTCGATGACCACGCCCCCGTTGAAATCAAATTAGCATAATACAAATTCCCCATAAAAATCTGTCTGGTGAAGTTAGAGATATCCGTTGTTTTGGCATGGGCTGCGTCTCAATCCACCGCATCCGCCGATGTCGGCCTTCCGCATCTGCGGTGGAAGGTGGCAGAGCTACAGCGCTGTTTGTCAGACCGGGAGACATCCTGAAAATCTGACATCTCACAAAAGACGTCTGTAGCGTCCGAATGGACGCTCTATGGAAAGATGAGACTCTCACGAACATGATGGTGTTCTCCGTTTTGTTCTATGTGATGTGCTGTTATCAGGAGTGGCCTGTTGTCCTGTTGTAGTTGTTGTTGTTATTGTTGTTGTTATTGTTGTTGTTATTGTTGTTGTTGTTGTTGTTGTTATTGTTGTTGTTGTTGTTGTTGTTGTTATTGTTGTTGTTATTGTTGTTGTTGTTGTTGTTGTTGTTGTTGTTGTTGTTGTTGTTGTTGTTGTTGTTGTTGTTGTTGTTGTTGTTATTGTTGTTGTTGTTGTTGTTGTTGTTGTTGTTATTGTTGTTGTTATTGTTGTTGTTATTGTTGTTGTTGTTGACCCCCCAGGTACCACACCATCCGGGCCAGCCCTTCAAGTTCACCGTGCCAGAGTCATGTGACCGCATCAAGGAGGAGTTTCAGTTCCTACAGGCTCAGTTTCACAGGTAACGCACACACACACACACGCACACACACACGCGCACACACGCGCACACACGCACGCACGCACGCACGCACACACAAACACTTCTGGGGCGTGTAACGTGAAATGCCTTTTAGCGAGAGTGATGAGGCGTGAAATGATTTGCACTGGGCTGAGACATATGCAGACCAGACCAGACAGAACTACTCTGACAGCGGCGTGGTCACTATAACTACTAACCAACCTAACCACAACCTAACCACAACCTAACCACAACCTAACCACAACCTAACTGGATAGTGTCTGATGATGTCTGTCTGTCTGTCCTCAGTCTGAAACTGGAGTGTGAGAAACTGTCCAGTGAGAAGACAGAGATGCAGAGACACTATGTTATGGTGAGCTTCATGTAGTGTGTGTCTGTGTGCGTGTGTATGTGTGTGTGTGTGTGTATGTGTATGTGTGCGTGTGTGTGTGTGTGTGTGTGTGAGAGAGAGAGAGAGAGAGAGTAGTTCCCTATTTCTTCTAAAATAACATCTTGTAATTGGATTTTTAACATTGCAGATGCAATTTTATTTTGGTCAACATACATTTACAATCATTACCCAGTACCAGCTCTGGGGTGACAATCATTACACAGTACCAGCTCCGGGGGGACAATCATTACACAGTACCAGCTCCGGGGGGACAATCACTACCCAGTATCAGCTCCGGGGGGACAATCATTACCCAGTATCAGCTCCGGGGGGACAATCATTACCCAGTATCAGCTCCGGGGGGACAATCATTACCCAGTATCAGCTCCGGGGGACAATCATTACCCAGTATCAGCTCCGGGGGGACAATCATTACCCAGTACCAGCTCCGGGGGACAATCATTACCCAGTATCAGCTCCGGGGGGACAATCATTACCCAGTATCAGCTCCGGGGGGACAATCATTACCCAGTATCAGCTCCGGGGGGACAATCATTACCCAGTACCAGCTCTGGGGTGACAATAATTTTGCCCATGTCATTTGTATTTTTTTCTAAATTAAACCTGTTGACAAAAATACAATTGGTTTTTCAATGTTGAAAATCCAATTACAAGGTGTGGTGACCAAAAGTTTTATTTTATTTCAATTTATTTGAGAAGAAATAGGGAACTATTTAAGCAAAGTGCAAGGATGCCAGTATATTTGGCTGCAACTGTATTACAGTATGTGAGAAGACAAAGATGCAGAGAGGTTCTGAGGTGCTGATGTTCCGAGGTTCTGAGGTGCTGATGTTCCGAGGTTCTGAGGTTCCGAGGTTCCGAGGTGCTGAGGTTCCGAGGTTCCGAGGTGCTGAGGTGCTGAGGTTCCGAGGTTCTGAGGTTCCGAGGTTCCGAGGTTCCGAGGTTCTTAGGTGCTGAGGTTCCGAGGTTCTACTGTCTGTGAAAAACAAGAAGCTAGAAAAGAGGCTGAAGATGAATTTGTGTCTTTGTCTTTTAGTACTATGAGATGTCTTATGGACTCAACATTGAGATGCACAAACAGGTAGGAAACTAGAGTGAGTGAGTCTTAAAATGAATGTGTGTGTGTTTGTTTGTGTGTTTGTGTGTGTGTGCATGTGTTTGTGTGTGTGTGGTGTATGTGCATGTGTTTGTGTGTGTGTGGTGTATGTGCATGTGTTTGTGTGTGTGTGTGTTTATGTTTGTGTTTATGTGTGTGTGCGCGCATTTGTGTGTGTGTGTGTGTGTGTGTGTGTGTGTGTGCAGTGTGTGTGTGTGTGTCTTTCAGCTGCAGTGTTTAAGACAGCGACGAAAGACGTAAGTGAATGGACATTTCTATCAACATGTTTAAAAAATATATTAGTGAGTCACAAACAAAAGATGTGTTGTGCAAATATAGAATGAAACTTTTAAATAAAAATCACAGTCTTTAAATAAGCCCATACAGTATGTCATGATCAGAAAGCAAATGAGTCATCATTAACCAAAACAAATGATTATTAGCAAATAAATGCAAGTCAGGTTTTTTCTGGTTTCCACAGCACATTTTACAAACATATTTCTTACTTTACAAACACAACAGTGGTCAAATAGGTTTTTGTAAATGTCACAACATTTGTGGCTCCACAGATTACGTTTGTGTCACAAAAATTTAGTTATCTCAATGGTTGAAGTAAAACACTTCTTAAATCTTTGAATAATTCCGAGAAATTCATTAAACAAAGACCCAATCCTGCAATGGTCAGCCTTTATTCATTGAGAGCGCTCTGCAACAAAATGGTCGTACAATCTTTTTATACACACACGTCAGAGGAAAAATCCCACCCCGCTTTAGGCTTTAGGCGGCTGTATTTTTCCACCGTACACATCTCACCTGGGTTTAGCTGATGTGGTTATCCTCTGCTCTCCTGACCATCAGGTCACACACACACACACACACACACACACACACACACACACACACACACACACACACACACGTGGTCAGGAATGAAACAGCTTTTCTTAAATGCAAAACATTACCCATATTGTACCTTAGATATTTGGATGACATCTTTGGACTTTGGGAGCACTCCATTTCGGAATTCAAAGGATTTCTAGACATTTTGAAGTAGAGTTTTTAGATTCACAGGTATTCTTTACACGGGAGAAGGGGGAAACAAAACATTTAGCGACGAGGGTGTTCTTTAAGGAAACTGATAGACATGCCCTACTTCATAAATCTAGTTTCCACCCTACACATACCTACAGGGGTTTAATTAAATCACAACTTATAGGGTTTCATAGGATCTGTACCTTTCCTGGGGATGCAGGCTCTAAAGCCAAGGGGCTATTCAAAACGCTTCCTGGGGGAAATTAAAGCTGAGGTTAAACAGAATAGTGGCCATTACAGCAAAGAAATGGATAATCACTCCATTATACCTTTTGTGGCCACTTACTCTCGGGCACTGGTGGGTTTCAGCTCCAATATTAAATCACATTTCCAAAAGGCTCAGGAACAATGTGCGGATTTTGAGAATTTCAGGGTAATATGGAAACAGGAGGAACAGGAATCTGGGTGATATCCTCTCCAAGATAGGCATCTCACTTATACAAAATATTTTAGGAATAAGCATTCAGGTTTGGGTGTTCTGATATGGAAAAAAAAAAAATTAGATTCTGTTAACTTGATATATGCAATTAAGTGCAGTCTCTGACAAAAACTATATATTGGTGAAAAGAAAAATGCACTCAAACTTAGATTAAAACTGCATATACAGTGGGGAGAACAAGTATTTGATACACTGCCGATTTTGCAGGTTTTCCTACTTACAAAGCATGTAGAGGTCTGTAATTTTTATCATAGGTACACTTCAACTGTGAGAGACGGAATCTAAAACAAAAATCCAGAAAATCACATTGTATGATTTTTAAGTAATTAATTTGCATTTTATTGCATGACATAAGTATTTGATCACCTACCAACCAGTCAGAATTCTGGCTCTCACAGACCTGTTAGTTTTTCTTTAAGAAGCCCTCCTGTTCTTCACTCATTACCTGTATTAACTGCACCTGTTTGAACTCGTTACCTGTATAAAAGACACCTGTCCACACACTCAATCAAACAGACTCCAACCTCTCCACAATGGCCAAGACCAGAGAGCTGTGTAAGGATAACATTGTAGACCTGCACAAGGCTGGGATGGGCTACAGGACAATAGGCAAGCAGCTTGGTGAGAAGGCAACAACTGTTGCCGCAATTATTAGAAAATGGAAGAAGTTCAAGATGACGGTCAATCACCCTCGGTCTGGGGCTCCATGCAAGATCTCACCTCGTGGGGCATCAATGATTATGAGGAAGGTGAGGGATCAGCCCAGAACTACACCGCAGGACCTGGTCAATGACCTGAAGAGAGCTGAGACCACAGTTTCAAAGAAAACCATTAGTAACACATTACGCCGTCATGGATTAAAATCCTGCAGCGCACGCAAGGTCCCCCTGCTCAAGCCAGCGCATGTCCAGGCCCGTCTGAAGTTTGCCAATGAACATCTGGATGATCCAGAGGAGGAATGGGAGAAGGTCATGTGGTCTGATGAGACAAAAATTGATCTTTTTGGTCTAAACTCCACTCGCCATGTTTGGAGGAAGAAGAAGGATGAGTACAACCCCAAGAACACCATCCCAACTGTGAAGCATGGAGGTGGAAACATCATTCTTTGGGGATGCTTTTCTGCAAAGGGGACAGGACGACTGCACCGTATTGAGGGGAGGATGGAAGGGGCCATGTATCGCGAGTTCTTTGCCAACAACCTCCTTCCCTCAGTAAGAGCATTGAAGATGGGTCGTGGCTGGGTCTTCCAGCATGACAACGACCCAAAACACACTAAGGAGTGGCTCCGTAAGAAGCATCTCAAGGTCCTGGAGTGGCCTAGCCAGTCTCCAGACCTGAACCCAATAGAACATCTTTGGAGGGAGCTGAAAGTCCGTATTGCCCAGCGACAGCCCCGAAACCTGAAGGATCTGGAGAAGGTCTGTATGGAGGAGTGGGCCAAAATCCCTGCTGCAGTGTGTGCAAACCTGGTCAAGACCTACAGGAAACGTATGATCTCTGTAATTGCAAATAAAGGTTTCTGTACCAAATATTAAGTTCTGCTTTTCTGATGTATCAAATACTTATGTCATGCAATAAAATGCAAAATAATTACTTAAAAATCATACATACATACATACATATGATTTTCTGGATTTTTGTTTTATATTCCGTCTCTCACAGTTGAAGTGTACCTATGATAAAAATTACAGACCTCTACATGCTTTGTAAGTAGGGAAACCTGCAAAATCGGCAGTGTATCAAATACTTGTTCTCCACACTGTATATCACATCAATAAAGGTGATTGAAATACTGTATTGTATACCCATTTCATGGCCCATGCAGTAGAACATGTACAAATATTGTGCTTAGAGTCTAACAGAAAGTGATGGAAAGCCCAACGGCAAAGAGTAGAATTGGATAAAAATATTAACTTACCTGAAAATTGACTCCATTTTTTTTTAGTCTTTTTTTTTTTTTTTTTTAGTCATTTAGCAGACGCTCTTATCCAGAGCGACTTACAGGAGCAATTAGGGTTAAGTGCCTTGCTCAAGGGCACATCGACAGATTTTTCACCTAGTCGGCTTTGTTGTCAAATATTGGATAGGAATCACAATTGTTATTTTCCTAACCCAATTACTTATATCGAACCGTAAAAGTCTAATATTTACATCCTGTTGGAAATATAATAAGTATATTTAGACCAATCTAATTGGAACACTAACCCTAACGCTGTTCTAACCCTAACCCTAACCAATCTAATTGGAACACTAACCCTAACCCTGTTCTAACCCTAACCCTGACCAATCTAATTGGAACACTAACCCTAACGCTGTTCTAACCCTAACCCTAACCAATCTAATTGGAACACTAACCCTAACCCTGTTCTAACCCTAACCCTGACCAATCTAATTGGAACACTAACCCTAACCCTGTTCTAACCCTAACCCTAACCCTGACCAATCTAATTGGAACACTAACCCTAACCCTGTTCTAACCCTAACCCTGACCAATCTATTAACACTAACCCTAACCCTGTTCTAACCCTAACCCTAACCCTGACCATCTATTGACACTAACCCTAACCCTGTTCTAACCCTAACCCTGACCAATCTAATTGGAACACTAACCCTAACCCTGTTCTAACCCTAACCCTAACCCTGACCAATCTAATTGGAACACTAACCCCTAACCCTGTTCTAACCCTAACCCTGACCAATCTAATTGGAACACTAACCCTAACCCTGTTCTAACCCTAACCCTAACCCTGACCAATCTAATTGGAACACTAACCCTAACCCTGTTCTAACCCTAACCCTGACCAATCTAATTGGAACACTAACCCTAACCCTGTTCTAACCCTAACCCTGACCAATCTAATTGGAACACTAACCCTAACCCTGTTCTAACCCTAACCCTGACCAATCTAATTGGAACACTAACCCTAACCCTGTTCTAACCCTAACCCTGTTCTAACCCTAACCCTAACCCTGTTCTAACCCTAACCCTGTTCTAACCCTAACCCTTGGAGAGAAGAAAGGGACATTTTAATAGTCTTTTATCCACAGAAAACGGGAATTTAATTAATTATTTACCTACATTTACATTTACATTTTCGTCATTTAGCAGACGCTCTTATCCAGAGCGACTTACAAATTGGTGCATTCACCTTATAGCCAGTGGGACAACCACTTTACAATAGTTTTTTTTTTTTTTTTGGGTGGGGTGGGGTAAGGGGGGGTAGAAGGATTATTTTATCCTATCCCAGGTATTCCTTAAAGAGGTGGGGTTTCAAGTGTCTCCGGAAGGTGGTGAGTGACTTGGTCGTGAGGGAGCTTGTTCCACCATTGGGGTGCCAGAGCAGTGAACAGTTTTGACTGGGCTGAGCGGGAACTGTGCTTCCGCAGAGGAAGGGGAGCCAGCAGGCCAGAGGTGGATGAACGCAATGCCCTCGTTTGGGTGTAGGGACTGATCAGAGCCTGAAGGTGCGGAGGTGCCGTTCCCCTCACAGCTCCGTAGGCAAGCACTACTGGGAAACCAGCTCCCATCTGGTGGCGGAATGGGGGACCGCAGTCAACCTTTTTACACTGTGGTACAGTGGGGGAAAAAAGTATTTAGTCAGCCACCAATTGTGCAAGTTCTCCCACTTAAAAAGATGAGAGAGGCCTGTAATTCTCATCATAGGTACACGTCAATGTCACACCCTGGCTCTGGGGACTCTTAAATGTTGAGCCAGGGTGTGGAGTTTCTATGTTGCATTTTCTATGTTGTGTTTTCTAGATCGTGTGGATCTATGTTGGCCAGGGTGGTTCCCAATCAGAGGCAGCTGTAACTCATTGTCTCTGATTGGGGACCATACTTAGGCAGCCTGTTTGGCACTAGTCGGTGTGGGATCTTGTTCCGTTAAGGTTTGTTTTGTGTAACCTAGGACTTCACGTTTCGTTTGTTTGTTGTTTTGTCGTGAGTTAAGTACTTAATAAAATGTACGCTTATCACGCTGCGCCTTGGTCCGTCCCATTCATAAACGATCGTGACAGTCAACTATGACAGACAAATTGAGAAAAAAAATCCAGAAAATCACATTGTAGGATTTTTAATGAATTTATTTGCAAATTATGGTGGAAAATAAGTATTTGGTCACCTACAAACAAGCAAGATTTCTGGCTCTCACAGACCTGTAACTTCTTCTTTAAGAGGCTCATCTGTCCTCCACTCGTTACCTGTATTAATGGCACCTGTTTGAACTTGTTATCAGTATAAAAGACACCTGTCCACAACCTCAAACAGTCACACTCCAAACTCCACTATGGCCAAGACCAAAGAGCTGTCAAAGGACACCAGAAACAAAATTGTAGACCTGTACCAGGCTGGGAAGACTGAATCTGCAATAGGTAAGCAGCTTGGTTTGAAGAAATCAACTGTGGGAGCAATTATTAGGAAATGGAAGACATACAAGACCACTGATAATCTCCCTCGATCTGGGGCTCCACGCAAGATCTCACCCTGTGTGGTCAAAATGATCACAAGAACGGTGAGCAAAAATCCCAGAACCACACGGGGGGACCTAGTGAATGACCTGCAGAGAGCTGGGACCAAAGTAACAAAGCCTACCATCAGTAACACACTACGCCGCCAGGGACTCAAATCCTGCAGTGCCAGACGTGTCCCCCTGCTTAAGCCAGTACATGTCCAGGCCCGTCTGAAGTTTGCTAGAGTGCATTTGGATGATCCAGAAGAGGATTGGGAGAATCATATGGTCAGATGAAACCAAAATATAACTTTTTGGTAAAAACTCAACTCGTCGTGTTTGGAGGACAAAGAATGCTGAGTTGCATCCAAAGAACACCATACCTACTGTGAAGCATGGGGGTGGAAACATCATGCTTTGGGGCTGTTTTTCTGCAAAGGGACCAGGACGACTGATCCGTGTAAAGGAAAGAATGAATGGGGCCATGTATTGTGAGATTTTGAGTGAAAACCTCCTTCCATCAGCAAGGGCATTGAAGATGAAACGTGACTGGGTCTTTCAGCATGACAATGATCCCAAACACACCGCCCGGGCAACGAAGGAGTGGCTTCGTAAGAAGCATTTCAAGGTCCTGGAGTGGCCTAGCCAGTCTCCAGATCTCAACCCCATAGAAAATCTTTGGAGGGAGTTGAAAGTCCGTGTTGCCCAGCGACAGCCCCAAAACATCACTGCTCTAGAGGAGATCTGCATGGAGGAATGGGCCAAAATACCAGCAACAGTGTGTGAAAACCAACAGTGTGTGAAGACTTACAGAAAACGTTTGACCTGTGTCATTGCCAAAAAAGGGTATATAACAAAGTATTAAGAAACATTTGTTATTGACCAAATACTTATTTTCCACCATAATTTGCAAATAAATTCATTAAAAATCCTACAATGTGATTTTCTGGATTTTTTTCCCTCATTTTGTCTATCATAGTTGACGTGTACCTATGATGAAAATTACAGGCCTCTCTCATCTTTTTAAGTGGGAGAACTTGCACAATTGGTGGCTGACTAAATACTTTTTTCCCCACTGTACCTTCCTCTTAGAATTAGATCCACCCCTTACATTACTACTGATGCCCTCATTTAAGGCTCTAAGACTTATTACTGACCCTGACCCTGTTCTAACCCTAACCCTGACCCTGTTCTAACCCTTACCCTGACCCTGTTCTAACCCTAACCCTGACCCTGTTCTAACCCTGACCCTGTTCTAACCCT
Organism: Coregonus clupeaformis; assembly: GCF_020615455.1. Classification (NCBI taxonomy): domain Eukaryota; kingdom Metazoa; phylum Chordata; class Actinopteri; order Salmoniformes; family Salmonidae; genus Coregonus; species Coregonus clupeaformis. Next base: position 23,837 of record NW_025535258.1, on the reverse strand, counting down.
GACCCTGACCCTGTTCTAACCCTAACCCTGACTCTGTTCTAACCCTAACCCTGACCCTGTTCTAACCCTGACTCTGACCCTGTTCTAACCCTGACCCTGACCCTGTTCTAACCCTGACCCTGTTCTAACCCTGACCCTGTTCTAACCCTGACTCTGACCCTGTTCTAACCCTGACCCTGACTCTGTTCTAACCCTGACTCTGACCCTGTTCTAACCCTGACCCTGACCATGTTCTAACCCCGACCCTGTTCTAACCCTGACCGTGTTCTAACCCTAACCCTGACCCTGACCCTGTTCTAACCTAACCCTGACTCTGTTCTAACCCTGACTCTGACCCTGTTCTAACCCTGACCCTGACCCTGTTCTAACCCTGACCCTGTTCTAACCCCTGACCCTGTTCTAACCCTGACTCTGACCCTGTTCTAACCCTGACCCTGACTCTGTTCTAACCCTGACTCTGACCCTGTTCTAACCCTGACCCTGACCATGTTCTAACCCCGACCCTGTTCTAACCCTGACCGTGTTCTAACCCTGACCCTGACCCTGTTATAACCCTGACCCTGACCCTGTTCTAACCCTGACCCTGTTCTAACCCTGACCCTGACCCTGTTCTAACCCTGACCCTGTTCTAACCCTGACCCTGACCCTGTTCTAACCCTAACCCTGTTCTAACCCTGACCATGTTCTAACCCTGACCCTGACCCTGTTCTAATCCTGACCCTGTTCTAATCCTGACCCTGTTCTAACCCTGACCCTGACCTTGTTCTAACCCTGACCCTGACCCTGTTCTAAACCTGACCCTGTTCTAACCCTGACCCTGACCCTGTTCTAACCCTGACCATGTTCTAACCCTGACCCTGTTCTAACCCTGACCCTGTTCTAACCCTGACTCTGTTTTAACTCTAACCCTGACCCTGTTCTAACCCTGACCCTGACCATGTTCTAACCCTGACCCTGACCCTGTTCTAACCCTGACCCTGTTCTAACCCTGACCATGTTCTAACCCTGACCCTGACCCTGTTCTAACCCTGACCCTAACCCTGTTCTAACCCTGACTCTGACCCTGTTCTAACCCTGACCCTGACCCTGTTCTAACCCTGACCCTGTTCTAACCCTGACCCTGTTCTAACCCTGACCCTGACCCTGTTCTAACCCTGACCCTGTTCTAACCCTGACTCTGACCCTGTTCTAACCCTGACCCTGACCCTGTTCTAACCCTGACCCTTTTCTAACCCTGACCCTGACTCTGTTCTAACCCTGACCCTGTTCTAACCCTGACCCTGACCCTGTTCTAACCCTGACCCTGACCCTGTTCTAACCCTGACCCTGACCCTGTTCTAACCCTGACCTGACCCTGTTCTAATCCTGACCCTGTTCTAACCCTGACTCTGACCCTGTTCTAACCCTGACCCTGACCCTGTTCTAACCCTGACCCTGTTCTAACCCTAACCCTGACCCTGTTCTAACCCTGACCCTGACCCTGTTCCAACCCTGACCCTGTTCTAACCCTGACTCTGACCCTGTTCTAACCCTGACCCTGTTCTAACCCTGACCCTGTTCTAACCCTGACCCTGACCCTGTTCTAACCCTGACCCTGTTCTAACCCTGACCCTGACCCTGTTCTAACCCTGACCCTGTTCTAACCCTGACCCTGACTCTGTTCTAACCCAGACCCTGACTCTGTTCTAACCCTGACCCTGTTCTAACCCTAACCCTGACCCTGACTCTGTTCTAACCCTGACCCTGACTCTGTTCTAACCCTGACCCTGTTATAACCCTGACTCTGACCCTGTTCTAACCCTGACCCTGACCCTGTTCTAACCCTGACTGTGACCCTGTTCTAACCCTGACCCTGACCCTGTTCTAATCCTGACCCTGACCCTGTTCTAACCCTGACCCTGTTCTAACCCTGACCCTGACCCTGTTCTAACCCTGACCCTGACCCTGTTCTAACCCTGACCCTGTTCTAACCCTGACCCTGACCCTGGTCTAACCCTAACCCTGACCCTGTTCTAACCCTGACCCTGTTCTAACCCTGACCCTGTTCTAACCCTGACCCTGTTCTAACCCTGACCCTGACCCTGTTCTAACCCTGACTCTGACTCTGTTCTAACCCTGACCCTGTTCTAACCCTGACCCTGACCCTGTTCTAACCCTAACCCTGACCCTGTTCTAACCCTGACCCTGTTCTAACCCTGACCCTGACCCTGTTCTAACCCTGACCCTGTTCTAACCCTGACCCTGACCCTGTTCTAACCCTGACCCTGTTCTAACCCTGACCCTGTTCTAACCCTAACCCTGACCCTGTTCTAACCCTGACTCTGACTCTGTTCTAACCCTAACCCTGACCCTGTTCTAACCCTGACCCTGTTCTAACCCTGACCCTGTTCTAACCCTAACCCAGACCCTGTTCTAACCCTGACTCTGACTCTGTTCTAACCCTAACCCTGACCCTGTACTGACCCTGTTCTAACCCTGACCCTGACCCTGTTCTAACCATAACCCTGACCCTGTTCTAACCCTGACCCTGTTCTAACCCTGACCCTGACCCTGTTCTAACCCTGACCCTGTTCTAACCCAGACCCTGACCCTGTTCTAACCCTGACCCTGACACTGTTCTAACCCTGACCCTGACCCTGTTCTAACCCTGACCCTGTTCTAACCCAGACCCTGACTCTGTTCTAACCCTAACCCTGACTCTGTTCTAACCCTGACGCTGTTCTAACCCTAACCCTGACTCTGTTCTAACCCTGACCCTGACTCTGTTCTAACCCTGACCCTGTTCTAACCCTGACCCTGACCCTGTTCTAACCCTGACCCTGACCCTGATCTAACCCTGACCCTGACCCTGTTCTAACCCTGACCCTGACCCTGTTCTAACCCTGACCCTGTTCTAACCCTGACCCTGACCCTGTTCTAACCCTGACCCTGTTCTAAACCTGACCCTGTTCTAACCCTGACTCTGACCCTGTTCTAACCCTAACCCCGTTCTAACCCTAACCCTGACCCTGTTCTTACCCTGACCCTGACCCTGTTCTATCCCTGACCCTGTTCTAACCCTGACCCTGACCCTGTTCTTACCCTAACCCTGACCCTATTCTAACCCTGACCCTGTTCTAACCCTGACCCTGACCCTGTTCTAACCCTGACCCTGTTCTAACCCTGACTCTGACCCTGTTCTAACCCTGACCCTGACCCTGTTCTAACCCTGACCCTTTTCTAACCCTGACCCTGACTCTTTTCTAACCCTGACCCTGTTCTAACCCTGACCCTGACCCTGTTCTAACCCTGACCCTTTTCTAACCCTGACCCTGACCCTGTTCTAACCCTGACCCTGTTCTGACCCTGACCCTGTTCTAACCCTGACCCTGTTCTAACCCTGACCCTGACCCTGTTCTAACCCTGACCCTGACCCTGTTCTAACCCTGACCCTGACCCTGTTCTAACCCTGACCCTGTTCTAACCCTGACCCTGTTCTAACCCTGACCCTGTTCTAACCCTGACTCTGACTCTGTTCTAACCCTAACCCTGACCCTGTTCTAACCCTGACCCTGTTCTAACCCTAACCCTGACCCTGTTCTAACCCTAACCCTGTTCTGACCCTGACTCTGACTCTGTTCTAACCCTAACCCTGACCCTGTTCTAACCCTGACCCTGTTCTAACCCTGACCCTGACTCTGTTCTAACCCAGACCCTGACCCTATTCTAACCCTGACCCTGACCCTGTTCTAACCCTGACCCTGACTCTGTTCTAACCCTGACTCTGTTCTAACCCTGACCCTGTTCTAACCCTGACCCTGACCCTGTTCTAACACTAACCCTGACCTTGTTCTAACCCTGTCCCTGTTCTAACCCTAACCCTGACCCTGTTCTAACCCTGACCCTGTTCTAACCCTGACCCTGACCCTGTTCTAACCCTAACCCTGACTCTGTTCTAACCCTAACCCTGACCCTGTTCTAACACTGACCCTGTTCTAACCCTAACCCTGACTCTGTTCTAACCCTGACTCTGACCCTGTTCTAACCCTGACCCTGACCCTGTTCTAACCCTGACCCTGTTCTAACCCTGACGCTGTTCTAACCCTGACTCTGACCTGTTCTAACCCTGACCCTGACTCTGTTCTAACCCTGACTCTGACCCTGTTCTAACCCTGACCCTGACCATGTTCTAACCCTGACCGTGTTCTAACCCTGACCCTGTTCTAACCCTGACCCTGACCCTGTTCTAACCCTGACCCTGTTCTAACCCTGACCCTGACCCTGTTCTAACCCTGACCCTGTTCTAACCCTAACCCTGTTCTAACCCTGACCCTGACCCTGTTCTAACCCTGACCGTGTTCTAACCCTGACCCTGACCCTGTTATAACCCTGACCCTGTTCTAACCCTGACCCTGACCCTGTTCTAACCCTGACCCTGTTCTAACCCTGACTTAGACCCTGTTCTAACCCTAACCCTGACCATGTTCTAACCCTGACCCTGTTCTAACCCTGACCCTGTTCTAACCCTGACTCTGTTTTAACTCTAACCCTGACCCTGTTCTAACCCTGACCCTGACCCTGTTCTAACCCAGACCCTGTTCTAACCCTGACCCTGACCCTGTTCTAACCCTGACCCTGACCCTGTTCTAACCCAGACCCTGTTCTAACCCTGACCCTGTTCTAACCCTGACCCTGACCCTGTTCTAACCCAGACCCTGTTCTAACCCTGACCCTGACCCTGTTCTAACCCTGACCATGTTCTAACCCTAACCCTGACCCTGTTCTAACCCTGACCCTCTTCTAACCCTGACCCTGACCCTGTTCTAACCCTGACTCTGACCCTGTTCTAACCCTGACCCTGACCCTGTTCTAACCCTGACCCTGTTCTAACCCTGACTTAGACCCTGTTCTAACCCTAACCCTGACCATGTTCTAACCCTGACCCTGTTCTAACCCTGACCCTGTTCTAACCCTGACTCTGTTTTAACTCTAACCCTAACCCTGTTCTAACCCTGACCCTGACCATGTTCTAACCCTGACCCTGACCCTGTTCTAACCCTGACCCTGTTCTAACCCTGACCATGTTCTAACCCTAACCCTGACCCTGTTCTAACCCTGACCGTGTTCTAACCCTGACCCTGACCCTGTTATAACCCTGACCCTGACCCTGTTCTAACCCTGACCCTGTTCTAACCCTGACCCTGACCCTGTTCTAACCCTGACCCTGTTCTAACCCTGACTTAGACCCTGTTCTAACCCTAACCCTGACCATGTTCTAACCCTGACCCTGTTCTAACCCTGACCCTGTTCTAACCCTGACTCTGTTTTAACTCTAACCCTGACCCTGTTCTAACCCTGACCCTGACCATGTTCTAACCCTGACCCTGACCCTGTTCTAACCCTGACCCTGTTCTAACCCTGACCATGTTCTAACCCTAACCCTGACCCTGTTCTAACCCTGACCCTCTTCTAACCCTGACCCTGACCCTGTTCTAACCCTGACTCTGACCCTGTTCTAACCCTGACCCTGACCCTGTTCTAACCCTGACCCTGTTCTAACCCTGACCCTGTCCTAACCCTAAACCTGACCCTGTTCTAACCCTGACCCTGTTCTAACCCTGACTCTGACCCTGTTCTAACCCTGACCCTGACCCTGTTCTAACCCTGACCCTGTTCTAACCCCTGACCCTGACCCTGTTCTAACCTGACCCTGACCCTGTTCTAACCCTGACCATGTTCTAACCCTGACCCTGACCCTGTTCTAACCCTGACCCTGACCATGTTCTAACCCTGACCCTGTTCTAACCCTGACTCTGACCCTGTTCTAACCCTGACCCTGACCCTGTTCTAACCCTGACCCTGTTCTAACCCTAACCCTGACCCTGTTCTAACCCTAACCCTGACCCTGACCATGTTCTAACCCTGACCCTGTTCTAACCCTGACTCTGACCCTGTTCTAACCCTGACCCTGACCCTGTTCTAACCCTGACCCTGTTCTAACCCTAACCCTGACCCTGTTCTAACCCTGACCCTGACCCTGTTCTAACCCTGACCCTGTTCTAACCCTGACTCTGACCCTGTTCTAACCCTGACCCTGTTCTAACCCTGACCCTGTTCTCACCCTGACCCTGACCCTGTTCTAACCCTAACCCTGACCCTGTTCTAACCCTGACGCTGACTCTGTTCTAACCCAGACCCTGACTCTGTTCTAACCCTGACCCTGTTCTAACCCTAACCCTGACCCTGACTCTGTTCTAACCCTGACCCTGACTCTGTTCTAACCCTGACCCTGTTCTAACCCTGACTCTGACCCTGTTCTAACCCTGACCCTGACCCTGTTCTAACCCTGACTCTGACCCTGTTCTAACCCTGACCCTGACCCTGTTCTAACCCTAACCCTGACCCTGTTCTAACCCTGACCATGACCCTTTTCTAACCCTGACTCTGACCCTGTTCTAACCCTGACCCTGACACTGTTCTAACCCTGACCCTGACCCTGTTCTAACCCTGACCCTGTTCTAACCCAGACCCTGACTCTGTTCTAACCCTGACACTGACTCTGTTCTAACCCTGACCCTGTTCTAACCCTGACCCTGACCCTGTTCTGACCCTGACCCTGTTCTAACCCTGACCCTGACCCTGTTCTGACCCTGTTCTAACCCTGACCCTGACCCTGTTCTAACCCTGACCCTGTTCTAACCCTGACCCTGTTCTAACCCTGACTCTGACCCTGTTCTAACCCTAACCCTGTTCTAACCCTAACCCTGACCCTGTTCTTACCCTGACCCTGACCCTGTTCTAACCCTGACCCTGACCCTGTTCTAACCCTAACCCTGACCCTGTTCTAACCCTGACCCTGACCCTGTTCTAACCCTGACCCTGTTCTAACCCTGACTCTGACCCTGTTCTAACCCTGACCCTGACCCTGTTCTAACCCTGACCCTTTTCTAACCCTGACCCTGACTCTTTTCTAACCCTGACCCTGTTCTAACACAGACCCTTACTCTGTTCTAACCCTAACCCTGACTCTGTTCTAACCCTGACGCTGTTCTAACCCTAACCCTGACTCTGTTCTAACCCTGACCCTGACTCTGTTCTAACCCTGACCCTGTTCTAACCCTGACCCTGACCCTGTTCTAACCCTGACCCTGACCCTGTTCTAACCCTGACCCTGACCCTGTTCTAACCCTGACCCTGACCCTGTTCTAACCCTGACCCTGTTCTAACCCTGACCCTGTTTTAACCCTGACCCTGACCCTGTTCTAACCCTGACCCTGACCCTGTTCTAACCCTGACCCTGTTCTAACCCTGACTCTGACCCTGTTCTAACCCTAACCCCGTTCTAACCCTAACCCTGACCCTGTTCTTACCCTGACCCTGACCCTGTTCTAACCCTGACCCTGTTCTAACCCTGACCCTGACCCTGTTCTAACCCTAACCCTGACCCTGTTCTAACCCTAACCCTGTTCTAACCCTGACCCTGACCCTGTTCTAACCCTGACCCTGTTCTAACCCTGACTCTGACCCTGTTCTAACCCCTGACCCTGACCCTGTTCTAACCCCTGACCCTTTTCTAACCCTGACCCTGACTCTTTCTAACCCTGACCCTGTTCTAACCCTGACCCTGACCCTGTTCTAACCCTGACCCTGTTCTGACCCTGACCATGTTCTAACCCTGACCCTGTTCTAACCCTGACCCTGACCCTGTTCTAACCCTGACCCTGTTCTAACCCTGACCCTGACCCTGTTCTAACCCTGACCCTGTTCTAACCCTGACCCTGTTTTAACCCTAACCCTGACCCAGTTCTAACCCTGACCCTGACTCTGTTCTAACCCAGACCCTGACCCTGTTCTAACCCTGACCCTGACCCTGTTCTAACCCTGACTCTGTTCTAACCCTGACCCTGTTCTAACTTTGACCCTGACCCTGTTCTAACACTAACCCTGACCTTGTTCTAACCCTGTCCCTGTTCTAACCCTAATCCTGACCCTGTTCTAACCCTGACCCTGTTCTAACCCTGACCCTGACCCTGTTCTAACCCTAACCCTGACTCTGTTCTAACCCTAACCCTGACCCTGTTCTAACACTGACCCTGTTCTAACCCTGACTCTGTTCTAACCCTGACTCTGACCCTGTTCTAACCCTGACCCTGTTCTAACCCTGACCCTGTTCTAACCCTGACCCTGTTCTAACCCTGACCCTGTTCTAACCCTGACTCTGACCCTGTTCTAACCCTGACCCTGACTCTGTTCTAACCCTGACTCTGACCCTGTTCTAACCCAGACCCTGACCATGTTCTAACCCTGACCGTGTTCTAACCCTGACCCTGTTCTAACCCTGACCCTGACCCTGTTCTAACCCTGACCCTGTTCTAACCCTGACCCTGTTCTAACCCTAACCCTGTTATAACCCTGACCCTGACCCTGTTCTAACCCTGACCGTGTTCTAACCCTGACCCTGACCCTGTTATAACCCTGACCCTGACCCTGTTCTAACCCTGACCCTGTTCTAACCCTGACCCTGACCCTGTTCTAACCCTGACCCTGTTCTAACCCTGACTTAGACCCTGTTCTAACCCTAACCCTGACCATGTTCTAACCCTGACCCTGTTCTAACCCTGACCCTGTTCTAACCCTGACCCTGTTCTAACCCTGACCCTGTTCTAACCCTGACTCTGTTTTAACTCTAACCCTGACCCTGTTCTAACCCTAACCCTGTTATAACCCTGACCCTGACCCTGTTCTAACCCTGACCGTGTTCTAACCCTGACCCTGACCCTGTTATAACCCTGACCCTGACCCTGTTCTAACCCTGACCCTGTTCTAACCCTGACCCTGACCCTGTTCTAACCCTGACCCTGTTCTAACCCTGACTTAGACCCTGTTCTAACCCTAACCCTGACCATGTTCTAACCCTGACCCTGTTCTAACCCTGACCCTGTTCTAACCCTGACCCTGTTCTAACCCTGACCCTGTTCTAACCCTGACTCTGTTTTAACTCTAACCCTGACCCTGTTCTAACCCTGACCCTGACCATGTTCTAACCCTGACCCTGACCCTGTTCTAACCCTGCCCCTGTTCTAACCCTGACCATGTTCTAACCCTAACCCTGCCCCTGTTCTAACCCTGACCCTCTTCTAACCCTGACCCTGACCCTGTTCTAACCCTGACTCTGACCCTGTTTTAACCCTGACCCTGACCCTGTTCTAACCCTGACCCTGTTCTAACCCTGACCCTGTTCTAACCCTAAACCTGTTCTAACCCTAAACCTGACCCTGTTCTAACCCTGACCCTGTTCTAACCCTGACTCTGACCCTGTTCTAACCCTGACCCTGACCCTGTTTTAACCCTGACCCTGTTCTAACCCTGACCCTGACCCTGTTCTAACCCTGACCCTGACCCTGTTCTAACCCTGACCCTGTTCTAACCCTGACCCTGACCCTGTTCTAACCCTGACCCTGACCATGTTCTAACCCTGACCCTGTTCTAACCTGACCCTGACCCTGTTCTAACCCCTGACCCTGACCATGTTCTAACCCTGACCCTGTTCTAACCCTGACTCTGACCCTGTTCTAACCCTGACCCTGATCCTGTTCTAACCCTGACCCTGTTCTAACCCTGACCCTGTTCTAACCCTGACTCTGTTTTAACTCTAACCCTGACCCTGTTCTAACCCTGACCCTGACCATGTTCTAACCCTGACCCTGACCCTGTTCTAACCCTGCCCCTGTTCTAACCCTGACCATGTTTCTAACCCTAACCCTGCCCCTGTTCTAACCTTCTGACCCTCTTCTAACCCTGACCCTGAACCTGTTCTAACCCTGACTCTGACCCTGTTTTAACCCCTGACCCTGACCCTGTTCTAACCCTGACCCTGTTCTAACCCCTGACCCTGTTCTAACCCTAAACCTGTTCTAACCCTAAACCTGACCCTGTTGTAACCCTGACCCTGTTCTAACCCTGACTCTGACCCTGTTCTAACCCTGACCCTGACCCTGTTTTTAACCCTGACCCTGTTCTAACCTGACCCTGACCCTGTTCTAACCTGACCCTGACCCTGTTCTAACCCTGACCCTGTTCTAACCCTGACCCTGACCCTGTTCTAACCCTGACCCTGACCATGTTCTAACCCTGACCCTGTTCTAACCCTGACCCTGACCCTGTTCTAACCCTGACCCTGACCATGTTCTAACCCTGACCCTGTTCTAACCCTGACTCTGACCCTGTTCTAACCCTGACCCTGATCCTGTTCTAACCCTGACCCTGTTCTAACCCTAACCCTGACCCTGTTCTAACCCTGACCCTGTTCTAACCCTGACCCTGTTCTAACCCTGACTCTGACCCTGTTCTAACCCTGACCCTGACCCTGTTCTAACCCTGACCCTGTTCTAACCCTGACCCTGTTCTAACCCTGACCCTGACCCTGTTCTAACCCTGACCCTGTTCTCACCCTGACCCTGACCCTGTTCTAACCCTAACCCTGACCCTGTTCTAACCCTGACCCTGTTCTAACCCTAACCCTGACCCTGACTCTGTTCTAACCCTGACCCTGACTCTGTTCTAACCCTGACCCTGTTCTAACCCTGACTCTGACCCTGTTCTAACCCTGACCCTGACCCTGTTCTAACCCTGACTCTGACCCTGTTCTAACCCTGACCCTGACCCTGTTCTAACCCTAACCCTGACCCTGTTCTAACCCTGACCCTGACCCTGTTCTAACCCTGACTCAGACCCTGTTCTAACCCTGACCCTGACACTGTTCTAACCCTAACCCTCTTCTAACCCTGACCCTGACCCTGTTCTAACCCTGACTCTGACCCTGTTCTAACCCTGACCCTGACCCTGTTCTAACCCTGACCCTGTTCTAACCCTGACCCTGTTCTAACCCTAAACCTGACCCTGTTCTAACCCTGACCCTGTTCTAACCCTGACTCTGACCCTGTTCTAACCCTGACCCTGACCCTGTTCTAACCCTGACCCTGTTCTAACCCTGACCCTGACCCTGTTCTAACCCTGACCCTGACCCTGTTCTAACCCTGACCCTGTTCTAACCCTGACCCTGACCCTGACCCTGTTCTAACCCTGACCCTGACCATGTTCTAACCCTGACCCTGTTCTAACCCTGACTCTGACCCTGTTCTAACCCCTGACCCTGACCCTGTTCTAACCCTGACCCTGTTCTAACCTAACCCTGACCCTGTTCTAACCCTGACCCTGACCCTGTTCTAACCCTGACCCTGACCTGTTCTAACCCTGACCCTGTTCTAACCCCTGACTCTGACCCTGTTCTAACCCTGACCCTGACCCTGTTCTAACCCTGACCCTGTTCTAACCCTAACTGACCCTGTTCTAACCCTGACCCTGACCCTGTTTGAACCCTGACCCTGTTCTAACCCCTGACCCTGTTTCTAACCCTGACCCTGACCCTGTTCTAACACTGACCCTGTTCTAACCCTGACCCTGTTCTAACCCTGACTCTGACCCTGTTCTAACCCTGACCCTGTTCTCACCCTGACCCTGACCCTGTTCTAACCCTAACCCTGACCCTGTTCTAACCCTGACCCTGACCCTGTTCTAACCCAGACCCTGTTCTAACCCTGACTCTGACCCTGTTCTAACCCTGACCCTGACCCTGTTCTAACCCTGACTCTGACCCTGTTCTAACTCTGACCCTGACCCTGTTCTAACCCTAACCCTGACCCTGTTCTAACCCTGACCCTGACCCTGTTCTAACCCTGACTCTGACCCTGTTCTAACCCTGACCCTGACACTGTTCTAACCCTGACCCTGACCCTGTTCTAACCCTGACTCTGTTCTAACCCAGACCCTGACTCTGTTCTAACCCTGACACTGACTCTGTTCTAACCCTGACCCTGTTCTAACCCTGACCCTGACCCTGTTCTGACCCTGACCCTGTTCTAACCCTGACCCTGACCCTGTTCTAACCCTGACCCTGTTCTAACCCTGACCCTGACCCTGTTCTAACCCTGACCCTGTTCTAACCCTGACCCTGTTCTAACTTCTGACTCTGACCCTGTTCTAACCTAACCCTGTTCTAACCCTGACCCTGTTCTTACCCTGACCCTGACCCTGTTCTAACCCTGACCCTGACCCTGTTCTAACCCTAACCCTGACCCTATTCTAACCCTGACTCTGACCCTGTTCTAACCCTGACCCTGACCCTGTTCTAACCCTGACCCTGACCCTGTTCTAACCCTGACCCTGTTCTAACCCTGACTCTGACCCTGTTCTAACCCTGACCCTGACCCTGTTCTAACCCTGACCCTTTTCTAACCCTGACCCTGACTCTTTTCTACACCCTGACCCTGTTCTAACCTGACCCTGACCCTGTTCTAACCTAACCCCGACCTTGTTCTAACCCTGTCCCTGATTTCTAACCCTAACCTGACCCTGTTCTAACCTGACCCTGTTCTAACCCTGACCCTGACCCTGTTCTAACCTAACCCTGACTCTGTTCTAACCCTAACCCTGACCCTGTTCTAACACTGACCCTGTTCTAACCCTAACCCTGACTCTGTTCTAACCCTGACTCTGACCCTGTTCTAACCCTGACCCTGACCCTGTTCTAACCCTGACCCTGTTCTAACCCTGACGCTGTTCTAACCCTGACTCTGACCCTGTTCTAACCCTGACCCTGACTCTGTTCTAACCCTGACTCTGACCCTGTTCTAATCCCTGACCTGACCATGTTCTAACCTGACCCTGTTCTAACACTGACCGTGTTCTAACCCTGACCCTGACCCTGTTATAACCCTGACCCTGACCCTGTTCTCTAACCTGACCCTGTTCTAACCCTGACCTCTGACCCTGCCCTGACTCTGACCCTGTTCTAACCCTAACCCTGTTCTAACCCTGACTCTGACCCTGTTCTAACCCTGACTCTGACCCTGTTCTAACCCTAACCCTGACCCTGTTCTAACCCTGACCCTGACCCTGTTCTAACCCTGACTCTGACCCTGTTCTAACCCTGACCCTGACACTGTTCTAACCCTGACCCTGACACTGTTCTAACCCTGACCCTGACCCTGTTCTAACCCAGACCCTGACTCTGTTCTAACCCTGACACTGACTCTGTTCTAACCCTGACCCTGTTCTAACCCTGACCCTGTTCTAACCCTAACCCTGACCCTGTTCTAACCCTGACCCTGTTCTAACCCTGACCCTGTTCTAACCCTGACCCTGACCCTGTTCTAACCCTGACCCTGACCCTGTTCTAACCCTGACCCTGTTCTAACCCTGACCCTGTTCTCTAACCTGACCTGACCCTGTTCTAACCCTGACCCCTGTTCTCACCCTGACCCTGACCCTGTTCTAACCCTAACCCTGACCCTGTTCTAACCTGACCCTGACTCTGTTCTAACCCTGACTCTGTTCTAACCCTGACCCTGTTCTAACCCTAACCCTGACCCTGACTCTGTTCTAACTCTGACCCTGACTCTGTTCTAACCCTGACCCTGTTCTAACCTGACCCTGACCCTGTTCTAACTCCTGACTCTGACCCTGTTCTAACCCTGACCCTGACCCTGTTCTAACCCTAACCCTGACCCTGTTCTAACCTGACCTGACCTGTTCTAACCCTGACTCTGACCCTGTTCTAACCCTGACCCTGACCTGTTCTAACCCTAACCCTCTTCTAACCCTGACCCTGACCCTGTTCTAACCCTGACTCTGACCCTGTTCTAACCCTGACCCTGTTCTAACCCTGACCCTGTTCTAACCCTGACCCTGTTCTAACCCTAAACCTGACCCTGTTCTAACCCTGACCCTGTTCTAACCCTGACTCTGACCCTGTTCTAACCCTGACCTGACCCTGTTCTAACCCTGACCCTGTTCTAACCCTGACCCTGACCCTGACCCTGTTCTAACCTGACCTACCTGTTCTAACCCTGACCCTGTTCTAACCCTGACTCTGACCCTGTTCTAACCCTGACCCTGACCCTGTTCTAACCCTGACCCTGTTCTAACCCTAACCCTGACCCTGTTCTAACCCTGACCCTGACCCTGTTCTAACCCTGACCCTGACCTTGTTCTAACCCTGACCCTGTTCTAACCCTGACTCTGACCCTGTTCTAACCTTGACCCTGACCCTGTTCTAACCTGACCCTGTTCTAACCCTAACCCTGACCCTGTTCTAACTCCTGACCCTGACCCTGTTCTAACCCTGACCCTGTTCTAACCCTGACCCTGTTTCTAACCCTGACCCTGACCCTGTTCTAACCCTGACCCTGTTCTAACCCTGACCCTGACCCTGTTCTAACCCTGACCCTGTTCTCACCCTGACCCTGACCCTGTTCTAACCCTAACCCTGACCCTGTTCTAACCCTGACCCTGACTCTGTTCTAACCCAGACCCTGTTCTAACCCTGACTCTGACCCTGTTCTAAATCTGACCCTGACCCTGTTCTAACCCTGACTCTGACCCTGTTCTAACTCCTGACCCTGACCCTGTTCTAACCCTAACCCTGACCCTGTTCTAACCTGACCTGACCCTGTTCTAACCCTGACTCTGACCCTGTTCTAACCCCTGACCCTGACACTGTTCTAACCCTGACCCTGACCCTGTTCTAACCCTGACTCTGTTTCTAACCCAGACCCTGACTCTGTTCTAACCCCTGACACTGACTCTGTTCTAACCCCTGACCCTGTTCTAACCCTGACCCTGACCCTGTTCTGACCCTGACCCTGTTCTAACCTGACCCTGACCCTGTTCTAACCCTGACCCTGTTCTAACCCTGACCCTGACCCTGTTCTAACCCCTGACCCTGTTCTAACCCTGACCCTGTTCTAACCCTGACTCTGACCCTGTTCTAACCTAACCCTGTTCTAACCCTGACCCTGTTCTACCCTGACCCTGACCCTGTTCTAACCCTGACCCTGACCCTGTTCTAACCCTAACCCTGACCTATTCTAACCCTGACTCTGACCCTGTTCTAACCCTGACCCTGACCTGTTCTAACCCTGACCCTGACCCTGTTCTAACCCTGACCCTGTTCTAACCTGACTCTGACCCTGTTCTAGACCCTGACCCTGACCTGTTCTAACCCTGACCCTTTTTCTAACCTGACCCTGACTCTTTTCTAACCCTGACCCTGTTCCAACCCTGACCCTGACCCTGTTCTATACACTAACCCTGACCTTGTTCTAACCCTGTCCCTGTTCTAACCCCTAACCCTGACCCTGTTCTAACCCTGACCCTGTTCTAACCCTGACCCTGACCCTGTTCTAACCCTAACCCTGACTCTGTTTCTAACCTAACCTCTGACCCTGTTCTAACTGACCCTGTTCTAACCCTAACCCTGTCTCTGTTCTAACCTGACTCTGACCCTGTTCTAACCCTGACCCTGACCCTGTTCTAACACCTGACCCTGTTCTAACCTTGACCCTGTTCTAACCCTGACTCTGACCCTGTTCTAACCCTGACCCTGACTCTGTTCTAACCCTGACTCTGACCCTGTTCTAACCCTGACCTGACCATGTTCTAACCCTGACCCTGTTCTAACTGACCGTGTTCTAACCCTGACCCTGACCCTGTTATAACCTGACCCTGACCCTGTTCTAACCCTGACCCTGTTCTAACCCTGACCCTGACCCTGCCTGACCCTGACCCTGTTTCTAACCCTAACCCTGTTCTAACCCTGACTCTGACCCTGTTCTAACCCTGACCCTGACCCTGTTCTAACCCTGACCCTGACACTGTTCTAACCCTGACCCTGACCCTGTTCTAACCCAGACCCTGACTCTGTTCTAACCCTGACACTGACTCTGTTCTAACCTGACCCTGTTCTAACCCTGACCCTGCCCCTGTTCTGACCCTGACCCTGTTCTAACCCTGACGCTGACCCTGTTCTAATCCTGACCCTGTTCTAACCTGACCCTGACCCTGTTCTAACCCTGACCCTGTTCTAACTCCTGACCCTGTTCTAACCCTGACTCTGACCCTGTTCTAACCCTAACCCTGTTCTAACCCTAACCCTGACCCTGTTCTTACCTGACCCTGACCCTGTTCTAACCCTGACCCTGACCCTGTTCTAACCCTAACCCTGACCCTGTTCTAACCTGCCCTGACCCTGTTCTAACCTGACCCTGACCCTGTTTCTAACCCTGACCCTGTTCTAACCCTGACTCTGACCCTGTTCTAACTCTGACCCTGACCCTGTTTCTAACCCTGACCCTTTTCTAACCCTGACCCTGACCCTGTTCTAACCCCTAACCCTGACTCTGTTCTAACCCTACCTACTCTAACACTAACTGACCTTGTTCTCACCCTGTCCCTGTTCTAACCCTGACCCTGTTCTAACCCTGACCCTGTTCTAACCCCTGACCCTGACCTGTTCTAACCCTAACCCTGACTCTGTTCTAACCCTAACCCTGACCCTGTTCTAACACTGACCCTGTTCTAACCCTAACCCTGACTCTGTTCTAACCCTGACTCTGACCCTGTTCTAACCTGTGTTCTAACCCTGACCCTGTTCTAACCCTGACCCTGTTCTAACCCTGACCCTGTTCTAACCCTGACCCTGACTCTGTTCTAACCCTGACTCTGACCCTGTTCTAACCCTGACCCTGACCATGTTCTAACCCTGACCCTGTTCTAACCCTGACCGTGTTCTAACCCTGACCCTGACCCTGTTATAACCCTGACCCTGACCCTGTTCTAACCCTGACCCTGTTCTAACCCTGACCCTGTTCTAACCCTGACCCTGTTCTAACCCTGACCCTGTTCTAGCCCTGACCCTGACCCTGTTCTAACCCTAACCCTGTTCTAACCCTGACCCTGACCCTGTTCTAATCCTGACCCTGTTCTAACCCTGACCCTGACCCTGTTCCAACCCTGACCCTGACCCTGTTCTAACCCTGACCCTGTTCTAACCCTGACTTAGACCCTGTCCTAACCCTGACCCTGTTCTAACCCCCACCCTGTTCTAACCCTGAACTCTGTTTTTACTCCTGACCCTGTTCTAACCCTGACCCTGACCATGTTCTAACCCTGACCCTGACCCTGTTCTAACCCTGACCCTGTTCTAACCCTGACCATGTTCTAACCCTGACCTGACCCTGTTCTAACCCTGAACCTGTTCTAACCTGACCCTGACCCTTGTTCTAACCCGACTCTGACCCTGTTCTAACCCTGACCCTGTTCTAACCCTGACCCTGTTCTAACCTGACCCTGACCCTGTTCTAACCCTGACTCATGACCCTGTTCTAACCCTGACCCTGACCCTGTTCTAACCCTGACCCTGTTCTAACCCTGACCTGACCCTGTTTCTAACCCTGACCCTGACCATGTTCTAACCCTGACCCTGTTCTAACCCTGACTCTGACCCTGTTCTAACCTGACCCTGACCCTGTTCTAACCCTGACCCTGTTCTAACCCTAACCCTGACCCTGTTCTAACCCTGACCCTGACCCTGTTCTAACCCTGACCCTGTTCTAACGCTGACTCTGACCCTGTTCTAACCCTGACCCTGACCCTGTTCTAACCCTGACCCTGTTCTAACCCTGACCCTGACCCTGTTCTAACCCTAACCCTGACCCTGTTCTAACCCTGACCCTGACCCTGTTCTAACCCAGACCCTGACTCTGTTCTAACCCTGACCCTGACTCTGTTCTAACCCTGACCCTGTTCTAACCCTAACCCTGACTCTGTTCTAACCCTGACCCTGACTCTGTTCTAATCCTGACCCTGTTCTAACCCTGACTCTAACCCTGTTCTAACCCTGACCCTGACCCTGTTCTAACCCTGACTCTGACCCTGTTCTAACCCTGACCCTGACCCTGTTCTAATCCTAACCCTGACCCTGTTCTAACCCTGACCCTGACCCTGTTCTAACCCTGACTCTGACCCTGTTCTAACCCTGACCCTGACACTGTTCTAACCCTGACCCTGACCCTGTTCTAACCCTGACCCTGTTCTAACCCAGACCCTGACTCTGTTCTAACCCTGACCCTGACTCTGTTCTAACCCTGACCCTGTTCTAACTCCCTGACCCTGTTCTAACCCTGACCCTGTTTCTAACCCAGACCCTGACCCTGTTCTAACCCTGACCCTGTTCTAACCCTGACCCCGACCCTGTTCTAACCCTGACCCTGACCCTGTTCTAACCCTGACCCTGTTTCTAACCCTGACTCTGACCCTGTTCTAACCCTAACCCTGTTCTAACCTAACCCTGACTGTTCTTACCTGACCCCGACCCTGTTCTAACCCTGACCCTGTTCTAACCCTGACCCTGACCCTGTTCTAACCTAACCTGACCCTGTTCTAACCCTGACCCTGTTCTAACCCTGACCCTGACCCTGTTTCTAACCCTGACCCTGTTCTAACCCTGACCCTGACCCTGTTCTAACCCTGACCCTGACCATGTTCTAACCCTGACCCTGTTCTAACCTGACTCTGACCCTGTTCTAACCTGCCCTGACCCTGTTCTAACCCCTGACCCTGTTCAACCCTAACCTGACCCTGTTCTAACCCTGACCCTGACCCTGTTCTAACCCTGACCCTGTTCTAACGCTGACTCTGACCCTGAATTCTAACCTGACCCTGTTCTAACCCTGACCCTGTTCTAACCCCGACCCTGACCCTGTTCTAACCCTAACCCTGACCTGTTCTAACCTGACCCTGACCCTGTTCTAACCCAGACCCTGACTCCTGTTCTAACCCTGACCCTGACTCTGTTCTAACCTGACCCTGTTCTAACTAACCCTGACTCTGTTCTAACCTGACCCTGACTCTGTTCCTAATCCTGACCCTTTCTAACCCTGACTCTAACCCTGTTTCTAACCCTGACCCTGACCCTGTTCTAACCCTGACTCTGACCCTGTTCTAACCCTGACCCTGACCCTGTTCTAATCCTAACCCTGACCCTGTTCTAACCTTGACCCTGACCCTGTTCTAACCCTGACTCTGACCCTGTTCTAACCCTGACCCTGACACTGTTCTAACCCTGACCTGACCCTGTTCTAACCTGACCCCTGTTCTAACCCAAGACCCTGACTCTGTTCTAACCCTGACCCTGACTCTGTTCTAACCTGACCCTGTTCTAACCCTGACCCTGACCCTGTTCTAACCCTGACCCTGTTCTAACCCGACCCTGACCCTGTTCTAACCCTGACCCCTGTTCTAACCCTGACCCCTGACCCTGTTCTAACCCTGACCCTGACCCTGTTCTAACCCTGACCCTGTTCTAACCCTGACTCTGACCCTGTTTCTAACCCTAACCCTGTTCTAACCCTAACCCTGACCCTGTTCTTACCCTGACCCTGACCCTGTTCTAACCCTGACCCTGTTCTAACCCTGACCCTGACCCTGTTCTAACCCCTAACCCTGACCCTGTTCTAACCCTGACCCTGTTCTAACCCTTGACCCTGACCCTGTTCTAACCTGACCCTGTTCTAACCCTGACCCTGACCCTGTTCTAACCCTGACCCTGTTCTAACCCTGACTCTGACCCTGTTCTAACCCTGACCCTGACCCTCTTCTAACCCCAACCCTGTTCTAACCCTGACCCTGTTCTAACTCTGACCCTGACCCTGTTCTAACCCTGACCCTGACCATTTTCTAACCCTGACCCTGTTCTAACCCTGACCCTGTTCTAACCCTGACCCTGTTCTAACCGTGACTCTGACCCTGTTCTAACCCTGACCCTGTTCTAACCCTGACCCTGTTCTAACCCTAGACCCTGACCCTGTTCTAACCTGACCCTGACCCTGTTCTAACCCTGACCCTGTTCTAACCTGACCCTGACCCTGTTCTAACCCTGACCCTGTTCTAACCCTGACCCTGACCCTGTTCTATCCCTGACCCTGTTCTAACCCCTGACCCTGTTCTAACCCTGACCCTGTTCTAACCCTGACCCTGACCCTGTTTCTAACCCTGACCCTGTTCTAACCCTGACCCTGTTCTAACCTGACCCTGACCCTGTTCTAACCCTGACCCTGACCCTGTTCTAACCCTGACTCTGACTCTGTTATAACCCTGACCCTGTTCTAACCCTGACCCTGTTCTAACCCTGACCCTGACCCTGTTCTAACCCTGACCCTGTTCTAACCCTGACCCTGTTCTAACCCTGACCCTGACCCTGTTCTAACCCTGACTCTGACTCTGTTATAACCCTAACCCTGTTCTAACCCTGACCCTGTTCTCACCCTAACCCTGACCCTGTTCTCACCCTAACCCTGACCCTGTTCTAACCCTGACCCTGACCCTCTTCTAACCCTAACCCTGTTCTAACCCTGACCCTGACCCTGTTCTAACCCTAACCCTGACTCTATTCTAACCCTGACCCTGACTCATGGAATTATTTTCTAGAAGATTAGGGTTAAAAAGATGCAGTGATATACACTGAGTGTACAAACATTAGGAACACCTGCTCTTTCCATGACATAGACTGACCAGGTGAATCCAGGTGAAAGCTATGATCCCTTATTGATGTCACTTGTTAAATCCAGTTCAATCAGTGTAGATGAAGGGAGGAGACAGGTTAAAGAAGGATTTTTAAGCCTTGAGACAATTGAGACATAGATTGTGTATGTGTGCCATTCAGAGGGTGAATGGGCAAGACAAAATATTTAAGTGCCTTTGAACGGGGTATGGTAGTGGTGCCAGGTGCACCCGGTTTAGGTGTGTCAAGAACTGCAATGCTGCTGGGTTTTTCACTCAACAGTTTCCCATGTATCAAGAATGGTCCACACACAAAGGGACATCCAGCCAATGCTGAACAACTGTGGGAAGCATTGGAGTCAACATCCCTGTTGAACGCGTTTCGACACCTTGTAGTCCATGTCCCAACGAATTGAGGCTGTTCTGAGAGCAAAAGGGGCGCAACTCAATGTTGTTCCTAATGTTTTGGACACTCAGTGTCATTTTATTCATTTAGTTAGTTGTCAGTAAAATGCTCTTTCAGGAGGTGGTGTGTTTTCACTGTGTTAAGGTTAGCTGAGCATTGTTAGTGTCTCTCTGTCTCTCTGTCTCTCTGTCTCTCTGTCTGTCTCTCTCTCTCTCTCTCTCTGTCCCTCTCTCTCTCTCTCTCTCTCTCTCTCTCTCTGTCTCTCTCTCTCTGTCTCTCTCTCGTTCTCTTTGTCTCTCTGTCTCTCTGTCTCTCTGTCTCTGTCTCTGTCTCTGTCTCTGCTCTCTCTCGTCGGAGTGCATGCTGGGAGTGAATCGGGAATCAGGAACTCTATTGGGTTTCGGTGTTTTAAGTGTGTGTTATATGTATATATGTATATATATATATATATATATATATATTTAGTTAGAGTTGTTTTAAGAGTTATTTTGTTTCACTGTCACTAAACACGTATAGGGGGTGGTGTGATCTTTTGAGGTTGTTTTTTTGAGGGCGCAACCAGCGGGTGAGGCTAAGTTTGCAATGGCCACTTTCGAGAGGATTTGGGATTGGAAAACGTAGTTGGTGGCATGGAGTAAAGATTCCTGCTGCGGCAGAGTGTTCGGTGGAAGAATGTAGCTTAGCAGTGGGTGCTATCATTGTGTATGATAGCATCAAATCAGCCTCAGGATGAATAGCGCTGTAGTGATATTTTTAGATTCCATTGAAAAGGTGAATAGGATAGTTGAGAGGGGTGTTGTGTTGCGGGAGACACAGACGTCTGTATTTCCTCTTATGAATCCAGAAGAAAGTTATACTTTCTAACGTCTACCAGAGTTTGTTGAGATGAAGTGTTGGAGCGAGATTAGCTCGTCATGGTAAAATTGTCTCCACAATAAAAGATTCCTTTTGGATGCAAATCTCCTTTTCTGGAAACATGTTGTGTCTCATAGCAGACAAGTGTATATGATTTTAAAAAGGATACTGACGAACTGAATTTAGTATTCAGTTTTAAGATTGACGGATTTGATTATGTGTTCTATCTTCTACTGAATCAATGAAATGTTTTGGCTTTGGAAGAGAGGGGCATTTGGGCCGCGGTTTTGTCCCGAGAACAGCGCGCAGAGCCCGTAGCAGCTCTAGTGCTGGTGCAGCTAATGCACCACCGCGAAGGGATGAACATGCTAAGGTGCAGGGGAAGGGAGAAGGTGGGCAGATGTGGTTGGAAAAGTAGGAAAGGGAAAGAAGTGTGAAAAATGATGCGGCTGTTTTCAAAGTAAGAGGAGTAAGAGGAAGAATGTAAGGGGTGGTTCTAATTCTAAGAGGAAGCTACAGTGGGGAAAAAAAGTATTTAGTCAGCCACCAATTATGCCCAAGTTCTCCCCACTTAAAAAAGATGAGAGGCCTGTAATTTTCATCATAGGTACACGTCAACTATGACAGACAAATTGAGAAAAAAAATCCAGAAAATCACATTGTAGGATTTTTTATGAATTTATTTGCAAATTATGGTGGAAAATAAGTATTTGGTCACCTACAAACAGCAAGATTTCTGGCTCTCACAGACCTGTAACTCTTCTTTAAGAGGCTCCTCTGTCCTCCACTCGATTTACCTGTATTAATGGCACCTGTTTGAACTTGTTATCAGTAGTAAAAGACACCCCTGTCCGCAATCTCAAACAGTCACATCCAAACTCCACTATGGCCAAGACCAAAGAGCTGTCAAAGGACACCAGAAACAAAATTGTAGACCTGCACCAGGCTGGGAAGACTGAATCTGCAATAGGTAAGCAGCTTGTTTTGAAGAAATCAACTGTGGGAGCAATTATTAGGAAATGGAAGACATACAAGACCACTGATAATCTCCCTCGATCTGGGGCTCCCGCAGATCTCACCCCGTGGGTCAAAATGATCACAAGAACGGTGAGCAAAATCCCAGAACCACACGGGGGGACCTAGTGAATGACCTGCAGAGAGCTGGGACCAAAGTAACAAAGCCTACCATCAATATTTTGTTTGCATTACAACCTGTAATTTAAATTTATTTTTATTTGGATTTCATGTAATTGACATACACAAAATAGTCCAAATTTGTGAAGTGAAATGAAAAAATTACTTGTTTCAAAAAATTCTAAAAAATATATAACGGAAAAGTGGTGCGTGCATATATATTCACCCCCTTTGCTATGAAGCCCCTAAATAAGCTGGTGCAACCAATTACCTTCAGAAGTCACATAATTAGTTAAATAAAGTCCACCTGTGTGCAATCTAAGTGTCACATGATCTGTCACATGATCTCAGTGTATATATACTGTACATATTGCCAAAGCTTACTTTGGATATTTACACTAATTAAATAATTGGAGATAATAATAATCAATATTAGTCAACGGGACAACGGGACAACAGTAACATCAATAACCAAGGGTCAAAATAACCATTGAACAATAACAATGAGAGACATGTGCAGGTTGGTTGTTCTGTCAGACACTGTCCCTCATCTTATGGCAGGCAGCAATGTAGTGCGCTCCTACCAACCCACAGCTCTCTGAGTCCTCCCCCAACAGGACGGGTAGCCTATCCGGCCAACCCACAGCTCTCTGAGTCCTCCCCCAACAGGACGGGTAGCCTATTTCCTCATCAGAGAGGTCTTTGAAATCTTTAATATAATTTTTTTAACATTTTGTCAAGAAATGCAGCTCTGTCTCAGGTTCTGCTGTGGTGCAGTGGTTGCACAGCCTTTCCTCTACAGGAGCCATGTTTTCCTGTGTCTACCCTTCTCAAGGGCAAGGCTGTGCTTCTGATTGATTGGATGTTCTGGTCCCCTGAGGCTTCGTGTGTTAGTAGAACAGGTTTGTGAACTCAGCGCCAGACCAAGCTGGATGAGGGGACTCTTTTTTTTGCTCAGCTCTTGGCATTGCAGGGCTTGGTAATGATATGAGAGGGGGTCACTGTCATTTAGATGTTTCCCAAACTTTATTGCTATTTTCTGAGTTTTAATTATTAGTGGATATTG
>NW_025535257.1:65000-109463 GCF_020615455.1 Coregonus clupeaformis | reverse complement strand
ACAGTGGGGAAAAAAAGTATTTAGTCAGCCACCAATTGTGCAAGTTCTCCCACTTAAAAAGATGAGAGAGGCCTGTAATTTTCATCATAGGTACACGTCAACTATGACAGACAAAATGAGGAAAAAAATCCAGAAAAAATCACATTGTATGATTTTTTAATGAATTTATTTGCAAATTATGGTGGAAAATAAGTATTTGGTCAATAACAAAAGTTTCTCAATACTTTGTTATATACCCTTTGTTGGCAATGACACAGGTCAAACGTTTTCTGTAAGTCTTCACAAGGTTTTCACACACTGTTGCTGGTATTTTGGCCCATTCCTCCATGCAGATCTCCTCTAGAGCAGTGATGTTTTGGGGCTGTCGCTGCCAACACGGACTTTCAACTCCCTCCAAAGATTTTCTATGGGGTTGAGATCTGGAGACTGGCTAGGCCATTCCAGGACCTTGAAATGCTTCTTACGAAGCCACTCCTTCGTTGCCCGGGCGGTGTGTTTGGGATCATTGTCATACTGAAAGGGACCCAGCCACGTTTCATCTTCAATGCCCTTGCTGATGGAAGGAGGTTTTCACTCAAAATCTCCACGATACATGGCCCCATTCATTCTTTCCTTTACCACGAATCAGTCGTCCTGGTCCCTTTGCAGAAAAACAGCCCCAAAGCATGATGTTTCCACCCCCATGCTTCACAGTAGGTATGGTGTTCTTTGGATGCAACTCAGCATTCTTTGTCCTCCAAACACAACGAGTTGAGTTTTTACCAAAAAGTTCTATTTTGGTTTCATCTGACCATGTGACATTCTCCCAATCCTCTTCTGGATCATCCAAATGCACTCTAGCACGGGCCTGGACATGTACTGGCTTAAGCAGGGGGACACGTCTGGCACTGCAGGATTTAAGTCCCTGGCGGCGTAGTGTGTTACTGATGGTAGGCTTTGTTACTTTGGTCCCAGCTCTCTGCAGGTCATTCACTAGGTCCCCCCGTGTGGTTCTGGGTTTTTGCTCACCGGTCTTGTGATCATTTTGACCCCACGGGGTGAGATCTTTCGTGGAGCCCCAGATCGAGGGAGATTATCAGTGGTCTTGTATGCCCTTCCATTTCCTAATAATTGCTCCCACAGTTGATTTCTTCAAACCAAGCTGCTTACCTATTGCAGATTCAGTCTTCCCAGCCTGGTGCAGGTCTACAATATTGTTTCTGGTGTCCTTTGACAGCTCTTTGGTCTTGGCCATAGTGGAGTTTGGAGTGTGACTGTTTGAGCTTGTGGGCAGGTGTCTTTTATACTGATAACAAGTTCAAACAGGTGCCATTAATACAGGTAACGAGTGGAGGACAGAGGAGCCTCTTAAAGAAGAAGTTACAGGTCTGTGAGAGCCAGAAATCTTGCTTGTTTGTAGGTGACCAAATACTTATTTTCCACCATAATTTGCAAATAAATTCATTAAAAATCCTACTATGTGATTTTCTGGAATTTTTTTCCTCAATTTGTCTGTCATAGTTGACGTGTACCTATGATGAAAATTACAGGCCTCTCTCATCTTTTTAAGTGGGAGAACTTGCACAATTGGTGGCTGACTAAATACTTTTTTTCCCCACTGTATAATAAAGAGAGGGAGAGGGAGAGAGATAGAGAGGTAGTTACATCCGTCACGTGTGTGAGAATAGAATGCTTGCACTATGCAAACTTTGGATTACATGACAATATCATGTGGTCTGAATGAGAGTGCCTCAGGTAAGGGAAGTAAAAACCGGGTGAAAGGGATAACGCCTGAAATGGGCAAATGTTTTTGTTTGAGTGACCACCTAATTTCCAATGACAGCTGACTGACATACTGCATTTGTGTGGTGTTGATTTTGTACTTTGAGAATTGTCAATGGCAGATAAAATAGTATTAGTTTCAAAATAGATCATCTCAAAGCCAGTTTCTTTGTGACTTTTCTTTGTTTCTGGATGTTTTTGTGTCCAGGACAAAACAATTGCTGCTGTCTGGGGCCTCATGAACACACTAACAAAAAAAACATAAGCTGCCTTTCAGCCAGGTAAAAATGTGGACAAGGACAATAACGATATGGAATAAGAAAGTACTGTCCCAAAGTTGGGATTGCAGTCTGTTCTATGTTCTAACGGAGGTCATATTGGCTGCATTTACACAGGCAGACCAATTCCGATCTTTGTCCACTAATTGGTCTTTTGACCAATCAGATCTCATAATAGCCCAGTCGCATAAGCTGTTGATATATTTTTAAAAAGCAGACAGTTCCCTTTTAATTTCCTTTAAAAATATTCTCTCTACAGCCCCTTCCTATGAGGTGAAAGACTGTATTTTGCTCCAATGTCTGTCCCTAAATACGCCTCAGAGGTGTGGCTACATGCTTTAATAATTCTAAATGGCCACATTTAGCATGTGTTTACAATGGACCTTTTTAAGTGTGTGGCAGGTTACAGTACATTTGACCCCAGAACCAGGTTTACTGTACTATATCCTAGTGGGCAAAGATGTCAATTCAACATCTATTCCACGTTGGTTCAACGTCATTTCATTAAAATGACGTGGAAACAATGTTGATTCAACCAGTGTGTGCCCAGTGGAATATCTCTCTGGATCTTTCCATCTCCTTGTAGTGGAATAATTACATTAGTCAATGAAATAACCTCTTCATTCCAGAATAGAGCACCCAAAACAATGCACTCTGCTTATAAGAATCTGCTTATAGAGTAGTTGTAAAAATGTACTTACAATGTAGTTTGCTTTTATTAAGAGTTGAAACTAGTTGATTATAAGAATGAAACTTGTCCAGGACAGATATGATTCTTATAAGAGGAGTTAATTCCAAACTATATATTTATTAATATGTTGGTATATTTTCGGTCCAGTACCTTGGTAGAGAGGTGACCTTGCCCCACTTCTCGATGCAGAGCGTCGTAGGCCGTTGCTTCCCCGTAGGGCAAGCGAAAGCCTTCGTATGGAGCAGCTGGAGGTGCCTGTCACAAACTGCAGCAGCCGCAGCCTTTGCTCGTTGTTGAAGCGTTCCACGCACCCCAGAACCACCGCATCACTATGTGGCCGTCATGGTAACCTGGGGAAGGAGTCATTAGGATTCATTAGGGGTCATTGGTGAGGTCAGTCTGTGTAGGTATAAGTGACTGGTACCAAACCCTGGTTATCGTCACTGCTCTGTAGTCTGCGTCAACCGTACATACAGGTGGTTGCTACACATTGCAGGTGAAAGGGACTGAGTCATCCCCTTACTTAGTGTTTGAGAAATGTGCTTATTAACTGCAAGTCATTGTCATTACTATTAATACTGTGGACAGAGAAGCTAGCTCCCATTCTGAGGGCAAATGTAATGTTCACCACTTTCTCTCCATTTTGAAAGTTTTCACTTTAAATGACAAACTGCAATCTAAACAGGGCGCTGTTTGCTTTGGAGGCTGTGGTGAGGAGGCGGCTGACTGCAGGCTTTCCAGTCCGGCTAGTGATCCAATCCATCCACAGCAAACTGAGGTCTTTGCCAAACGAAAGGGCAAATGGCTCCAATTGTGTAGATGATGAGTTTGGCCAATTAAGAGCTTAGCCATAATGAGAACCAGATGAGCAGCCTGGCAGCTGGAGCACTGCCTTCTGGGTGATTAATGATTTATGGATGTTTATGGGCATTTCGGGGCTTGCCGGCCCCTCTGCCACATCTGTCTGTTCAAAGGAGGCCGAGAGAAATTGCAACGGCCCTCATGATGTGGCCGTAATCAGATACAGACACACTCTCTTATGTCAGGTGACATGGTGCATATGCGCTAATGAGGCCGTGAGATGGATGTTCAGGCATGTTTTACTTGGCATTGACCGCTCTGTGTCATTACTGTACTCTAGCAGGCCTGTCAGTTGGAACATATGGACACTAGTACTTTGTTATGCAGAAAGGGACACATTGATTTATGCTTCCAAAAATATAGGTTTTACATTAAACAGAGCATGACTGTCACTGACAGCTTTTTGACCATCACTTGGTCTGTCAGTCTTTACATTCCTACTTTCTTCCCTCGCCTGTGGGGTCTGCAGCACTGTCAGTTTCAGTTTGAACTCTTAGAAAAAAAGGTACTATCAAAGTTCTAAAAGGGTTCTTCGGCTGTGCCCATAGGAGAACCCTTTTTGGTTCCAGGTAGAAACCTTTTTGGGTTCCATGTAGAACCCTCTGGGAAAAGGGTTCTACCTGGAACCAAAAGGGTTCTACCTGGAACCAAAAAGGTTTCTTCAAAGGGCTCTCCTATGGGGACAGCCGAAGAACACTTTTAGGTTCTTGATAGCACCTTTTTTCTAAGAGTCAATAGTACTTTTTTACTTTAGAAAAAAAACAATTTCCCTAGGACACTTCACAAGAAGACTATCCCATAACAGAAATAGAAGCACTCAGATGTCTGCATTGATCTTTACTTTCTCACCTCCTCTGTACTCTGTGTTGGTCCTCCAGTCGTTGAGGTCGATCTCAGCCGTCCCTGCGATGACCAGCTCCAGCTCTCTGGCGTCAAACACCGACACCAGACGAGAGTCTACCACCTGGGGCCAGAGGAGAGTTGGAGTGGGGATTAGGGAAGTCAATAGATGATTGCCTGTTGTTCCACAAATGAATGGAATTCACCTGGCAATGGTGAGATGGAATAATGTCTCTGACACTTCCTCTAGGGCCATACCTTCCTTTGGAATTTACAGATCGAAAGGAACTGGATAGGTGTAGCGTCATGATAATGGGGAGGATCCGCCATATTGTTATTATACCCATCCTATTCCTTCAGATCTGCAAACACTGAGGGGTTAGTAGGGGTTAAGGGCCATGGGGGGATGTTCTAGGTTTGTGATGTACCTCATAGAAGCCTCGGACCAGGGCCTCAGTCTGCTGCACCACCCCACGCTCCACCCTCCACTTGGCCATGCGCTCAATGTACTCCTTCTTGTTCTTCTCCGTCACCTGAAGGTTGGAGCCGCCCGACTTCAGCTCCCGCTCCGTCACCTGACACAAGAAATGGCAAACAGGAAATTATGTCAGAGTACTGTATTTATGAAGGGTGTGTGGCGTGGGGACCATTTTGTGGCTAAAATAACTTTTGATTCTTTGACCTCCCAACAAAAGATGTACTCTGGTTGGGTGGGCAGATGTTAACTTCGAAATTAAACTTTAAAGTGAAACTTCCAACAAATTTTTTTAATTCTGTCCTGGGCAGAAGAATATAATACTTTATTGATAAAGTACTCAATTTCCCCCAAGTTACTACATACTAAAAAGTGACAGGTCAGGCTAAGCAGAGACAGTCAAAGCCCTAGTGCCTGGTGGCCTACCTCTGACTGACCCCTAACTGAGACTGACCCCTAACAGACTGACTCCTAACTGAGACTGACCTGGCCAAAGACCTCCTCATTGACGGTGAAGGTGAGGTCCAGGATGTCAGTGATGTCATTTTCCTTCATCCACTGGAGACTCTGATGGAACTCCTCATCCAGATACTCCAGATCACTCAGGTCTGTGGCTCTGTGGGAACATCACACATTGACTGGTTGACTGATTGATTGATCTGATGTTACAGTAGGATTCCTTTTTAGTCGGCGTGTAGCATGATGCAATGTTAGTACAGAAACATTGTACAGGGAGAGTTGTGAGTAGGGTGTGTAGGGTGGATTGTGGCCAAGGCAGACGTGTGTGTGTGTGTAGGGTGAAGCGGGGTAATTGAGGTACAGAGGTAAGAGTGTGTAGGATAGATTATGGTACAGGTGTATGTGTGTGTGTGTGTGTTTAGGGTAGATGGAAGCAAAAGGGTGGTCAATGCACTCACAGTCTGAGGGAGGGCCTTGTAGAAGGGCCGTGTGAAGAAGGCATCCAGTAGATACTGGTGGATCAGGGCCAGGCCTAGAATACGCCCACTGAAGCGGAACCTAGGAAGAAAGGGAGACGAGGAGAGGAATCCACTTTAGACTATTGAGGGCAGGCCATGGTCTTGGACAGGATAAGCTGCATAAACCTGTCTTTGTCTTCCAAAGGTAAAAACTGTGGAAAAGCGCTATCAACTGTTCAGGAAAGGGTCTATTCTCAAGGAATAATGGATGTTGTTGGTTAATGGTATAATTGACAGTAATTTACTTTCAACGTGTGACTGGTAATTAATGACTCGGCAGAGTGCCAACAGCCAAGCTATAAACTTCACCCTCATTGGTTCAAGTCTATCCTCCAATGACAGGCTAATTGGAATGCTATGGCAACCATTTCGTGTCCATGAAGAAGCTTAATTTCCGGTGACAAATGAACTGAGCTAACAAGGCTGCATTTCCACTAAGAGTAAAACAGAGAATAGCACAGGGTGTTGGCTACATTTCATAGCTTAAATCAGTTTCTCCTCTATTTGTTTAGTTTTTCAGTCTATGCTATTACAGTAGTCATTTGCCTGAGTACACAAGTCATTTGCGAAGTTGAAAACCAACAATCCTTGTACTATTCCCCACTGCTTCAGGGGTTGACACAGACGGTAAATACATCATACCATGTTTACTAGTGTCATTATGTTTGTGTCAAGGGGAAGGTTAAACAATGCTTGGTTTTACATGACTCCCCTAGTCCCACCAATAAAATGCTAATGAGCGATAATAACCCTATACAATTTGATGACCTACAACAGTTGCATGGTGATCATAAAATCCTTGGTCCTCCTTGGTTAAAGATGCACAGAAACCAACTGTAAAACATCTGGTTTTATTTGTATTTTTATTCATTAATAGTCTCTTGGCTAAGCCTCCCTTGAAGAAGAGATTCATATCTCAATGGCTGCATTTACACAGGCAGCCCAATTCTGATCTTTTGCCCAATTATTGGCAAAAAATCTGATCTGATTGGTCAATAACCAATTAGTGGCAAAATATCAAAATTCGGCTGCCAGTGTAAACACAGACAATGGGTCACCTGATCGAAAACCTGGATAAAAAAGTAATTGTTATGATAATATGCTCTCCCGGTGTATCAGTCCTCACCATTCCAGATGGTTCTCAACGAAGGCAGACATGGGGCTGATCTGGACGGTGTAGGTGTCATTGGCTGAGTACTCAAACAGGCCGTAGTAAGGGTTGAATAGCTCTTGGGACAACAGGAAGAAGAACTCCCTGGAGGGGCCGCTGTAGTCCAGCCTAGAGACGGGGGACATGGGGGATGTAGTTTTAAAAATACATGGCAATGAGTTCACACGCTTCCACGCACACGTCCGCGTCCATGCACACACGCGCTTACCCCTCCTCTCCCAAGAAGGTGATGTAGAGCTTGTTCCTCTGCAGCTCCTTGCGGGAAGTAGGCCATCACCTGATTGAAGGTGCCCTCCAACAGGTGGTCTCTTCTGATGATCAGTCTGGGACAATAATTTAATGGTTAGCAAACTACAGTTCCTGTACAAACTGCATATCTCCTCTCATCACATTGTCATACTTGGTCTTATGGAGCTAGTCAGAACATTGCAGATAGAAATGCTGACATAATCCAAAATGCTACATGGTAGAGAATCATCTACTGTATCTATCTCTATCTGTAGATTCTGCTTTCTTGCAACATCTACTGTAAGTCCTTGACGTATAATTACCACCAGGGGGCAGGTATCAGCATGTACAAGCATGCGTCATACACACACACACATACTTACTTGATCTTCCCTGGCCCCTGGCCATAGCCCTTAGCTTCCAGCTTCCTGTAGAAGTTGCGCAGTTTGGCTTCAAAGTCTCTGCGGTATGGAGCCGGGGCTCGGGCCCTCTGTAAGCCTGCCAACACACACTCACACACACACACACGTGAGCGATAGCCCTAACTTAAATCTAAGCTAATACAACTGCAATCAATACCTTACACATACATAATTCATGGGCTCATATAGCCTCAAGGCCCAGTGAAAAACACAGGCAGTTATGGGCAGTTGTTAAGAGTTCAAAACGTTCCCCACTAGTGTAGCTGAGCCAATGATCATCCTTGTTGTTGTATTTTTTTGGTCACGTTCTGACGCCTGAAGCACTTCCACATCCCTAAGGAGGACCTGGTGACCGTATTCACCACCTAATATACAGTGTACATCCGACTAGCGGTGGAATATGCTGCCCCAGTTTGGCATGCAGGGGATAACCAAGGGACAATCCGATACCATCGAGAGAGTCCAGAGAAGAGCAG
Source organism: Coregonus clupeaformis (assembly GCF_020615455.1). Lineage (NCBI taxonomy): Eukaryota > Metazoa > Chordata > Actinopteri > Salmoniformes > Salmonidae > Coregonus > Coregonus clupeaformis. The sequence goes on along the minus strand of NW_025535257.1, from coordinate 101,283 downwards.
TTCATATCATCATTGGCACATTTGTGATCCATCAGTCAACTAATTTTTCGACTTGACTTGAAGCCAGCCCCAGTGAAGCCAGCCCCAGTGAAGCCAGCCCCAGTGAAGCCAGCCTCAGTTCAACAGAGCAAGGGAGGAGAAAAGTACTACTCAGATGCATGCACCTGGGCCTACCATCACTTCACACACACTCGCAGGGAAAGTATCTCGATCCTTCGCAAGATCACTTTTTAAATCCGATCCCTACCGCCGTATCCTCCCACTTCAGCGATCGTCTGTGAGCCTACACCAGACCCGCTCCTCAACTAAAATGGAACTGATCCACTGCAGGACTGAGTGTTTCTGTTGCAGCGCCGTCACAGCGATGGTTCACCTGCTGACCGGTTGACGATTAACATAATATTCTGTTGTTTAGTGTATTTTAATTTGTATTGCCAATTGTAATATTCAAATGTAAGCTGTATTCACAATTCAGCATGTTGCTGCCATTTGTACAATATTCTGTTGAAAAAGCAGTGCAAAAAAACTACTCTCTCTTCTCTCAACAGAGATCAAAGGCAGAGAAAATGCAGCATCATTCCCATCCAGGTTTGCCTCCCTCCCGCTGTGGCCCTGCTCCCATTAATCCATTAATAGCTCCTCTGCTCTCATCAATAATAATACGAACCCCAGACACCTCATCATGGCCTCTTAACGACTCTATCAGCTCATTAACGCTGCATGGCCACGCTCTAATGTAGCACAGCAGGGCCTTTCATGGGGAGTGGTAATCGTAGTGTGAGGATGTTAGCTGCTAGATATTTATAACTAACCCAAGATATACTGAACAAGAATATAAATGCAACAATTTCAAAGATTTGACTGAGTTACAGTTCATATAAGGAAATCAGTCAATTGAAATAAATTCATTAGGCCCTAATCTATGGATTTCACATGACTGGGCAGGGGCGCAGGCATGGGTGGGCCTGGGAGGACATAGGCCCACCCACTTGGGATCCAGGCCCACCCGCTCAATCACAATTAGTTTTTCCCCACAAGGGCTTTATGACAGACATAAATACTCCTCAGTTTTATCAGCTGTCTGGGTGGCTGGTCTCAGACAATCCTGCAGGTAAAGAAGCCGGATGTGGAGGTCCTGGGCTGGCGTGGTTACACGTGGTCTGCGGTTGTGAGGCCAGTTGGACATACTGCCAAATTCTCTAAAACGACGTTGGATGTGGCTTATGGTAGAGAAATGAACATTCAATTCTCTGGCGGCAGTTCTGGTGGACATTCCTGCAGTCAGCATGCCAATTGCATGCTCCCTCAAAACATGAGACATCTGTGGCATTATGTTGTGTGACAAAACTGCATATTTTAGTGGCCTTTTATTGTCCCCAGCACAAGGTACACCTGTGTAATGATCATGCTGTTTAATCAGCTTCTTGATATGCCACACCTGTCAGGTGGATGGATTACATTGGCAAAGGAGAAATGCTCACTAACAGGGATGTAAACAAATTTGTGCACAGACATTTTAGAGAAATAAGCTTTTGTGCATATGGAACATTTCTGGGATCTTCTATTTCAGCTCATGAAACACGGGACCAACACTTTACATGTTACGTTTATATTTTTGTTCAGTATAGTTATTCTGTGTCGTTTTCAATGGGAGCAAATGAAGCATAGTGAGCAGAGCCAAGGACGTGTTTGCGAGATCCTATTGCCGCGTTTTAGCATGTATCTGCATTTTTCCAATAGTGTGTGCAATAATTCAATTCGCCCTTGCACTACTTGTAAACAATTTGTTTTTCTTAAAACTTTAGCAAAGCTCCACGTCTACAAAACTTTGTGCACTCTGTTCGTAACAGATTCCAGTTTTGGGAACAGAAAACTGTATTGAGATCAGCAGAATGTTGTCCCAGTTCCATCTTGCTCCATCCTCTCCCACTGCCGGCCACTGGGCTTCCTCTCCTCACCATATTACATCACAGAGGTTTTGCTCTATGGTGTGATATTTAAGCAATAAGGCCAGAGGGGGTGTAGTATATGGTCAATATACCACAGCTAAGGGCTGTTCTTATGCATGACGCATACCAGAGTGCCTGGATACAGGCCTTAGCCATGGTATAATGGCCATATACCACAAACCCCCAAGGTGCCTTATTGCTATTATAAAATGGTTACCAACGTAATTAGAGCAGTAAAAATAAATGTTTTGTCATACACATGGTATACAGTCTGATATACCACGGCAGTCAGCCAATCAGCATTCAGGGCTCGAACCACCCAGTTTATAATGGATTCTATTTCAGAGTGTAATTATTAATTCATAACTGGCGCTAGCAGCCCACAGTATGGTCTCACTGATATTTCATTGCCAGTGTAATTATGGGTATGCTATCTTTGTAAAGGCTGAGGATGGAATGTTGACACCATCAACCCTATTGCTCATTTAAATCACATATTGTGGTTTGCATTGAGTGGTGCTTGGGCTTCGCAATAGCTATTGTTCAAGAGGTGACTGGTTCTTTCCCTTAATGGGACTAATTCATAAGTGGCACTTGTTATGACATGATTTCATGTGGTTCTAAGGATCCTGATTGGCTTAGGTCCGTAGTGCAGTCCGAGTGGTTACCCTCACTTAAATAAATGATGCCTATTCAGACATGGTTTGGGGTATTTAGTTAGGTTGGATTGGAGGTGGCCCATGAGGCTAGAGCCCTGTACTTGGTTAGCATGCCTGCATGAGAGTTGATTGGCTGATCAGTGAAGTTAAAGGTGAGGGAGGACCCACCTGGGGAGTTTTGTGGCGAGGATCCGGGTGAGCAACGGGGCGAGAAGCTGTACCCCGGGTGGAAGGAGTGGGGTGGAACATAGGACATGATTTCCTCCTCAAACAAACTTCAGGGGAGAGAGATAGAGAGGGATAAAGGGAGGGAGAGAGAGGGAAAGGGAGAGAGAGCGTTAAAGGGATTATCATTGCATTCTATACAGAAACTGTATGTAGATCATGTAGTCTGTGGACTATAAACCAATCAAATTACGGCTGCTGGCTGGTCTGTGGACTATAAACCAATCACATTAAGCCTGCTGGCTGCTGGTTGTGGGCATGGGTATATACAGTGGGGCAAAAAAGTATTTAGTCAGCCACCAATTGTGCAAGTTCTCCCACTTAAAAAGATGAGAGAGGCCTGTAGTTTTCATCATAGGTACACGTCAACTATGACAGACAAAATGAGAAAAAAAATTCCAGAAAATCACATTGTAGGATTTTTTATGAATTTATTTGCAAATTATGGTGGAAAATAAGTATTTGGTCAATAACAAAAGTTTCTCAATACTTTGTTATATACCCTTTGTTGGCAATGACACAGGTCAAACGTTTTCTGTAAGTCTTCACAAGGTTTTCACACACTGTTGCTGGTATTTTTGGCCCATTCCTCCATGCAGATCTCCTCTAGAGCAGTGATGTTTTGGGGCTGTCGCTGGGCAACACAGACTTTCAACTCCCTCCAAAGATTTTCTATGGGGTTGAGATCAGGAGACTGGCTAGGCCACTCCAGGACCTTGAAATGCTTCTTACGAAGCCACTCCTTCATTGCCCGGGCGGTGTGTTTGGGATCATTGTCATGCTGAAAGACCCAGCCACGTTTCATCTTCAATGCCCTTGCTGATGGAAGGAGGTTTTCACTCAAAATCTCACGATACATGGCCCCATTCATTCGTTCCTTTACACGGATTAGTCGTCCTGGTCCCTTTGCAGAAAAACAGCCCCAAAGCATGATGTTTCCACCCCCATACTTCACAGTAGGTATGGTGTTCTTTGGATGCAACTCAGCATTCTTTGTCCTCCAAACACGACGAGTTGAGTTTTTACCAAAAAAGTTCTATTTTGGTTTCATCTGACCATATGACATTCTCCCCAATCCTCTTCTGGATCATCCAAATGCACTCTAGCAAACTTCAGACAGGCCTGGACATTTACTGGCTTAAGCAGGCGGACACGTCTTGCACTGCAGGATTTGAGTCCCTGGCGGGCGTAGTGTGTTACTGATGGTAGGCTTTGTTACTTTGGTCCCAGCTCTCTGCAGGTCATTCACTAGGTCCCCCCGTGTGGTTCTGGGATTTTTGCTCACCGTTCTTGTGATCATTTTGACCCTACGGGGTGAGATCTTGCGTGGAGCCCCAGATCGAGGGAGATTATCAGTGGTCTTGTATGTCTTCCATTTCCTAATAATTGCTCCCACAGTTGATTTCTTCAAACCAAGCTGCTTACCTATTGCAGATTCAGTCTTCCCAGCCTGGTGCAGGTCTACAATTTTGTTTCTGGTGTCCTTTGTCAGCTCTTTGGTCTTGGCCACAGTGGAGTTTGGAGTGTGACTGTTTGAGGTTGTGGACAGGTGTCTTTTATACTGATAACAAGTTCAAACAGATGCCATTAATACAGGTAACGAGTGGAGGACAGAGGAGCCTCTTAAAGAAGAAGTTACAGGTCTGTGAGAGCCAGAAATCTTGCTTGTTTGTAGGTGACCAAATACTTATTTTCCACCATAATTTGCAAATAAATTCATAAAAAATCCTACAATGTGATTTTCTGGATTTTTTTTCCTCAATTTGTCTTTCATAGTTGACGTGTACCTATGATGAAAATTACAGGCCTCTCTCATCTGTTTAAGTGGGAGAACTTGCACAAATAGTGGCTGACTAAATACTTTTTTGCCCCACTGTAGGCCTAAAGTAATACAGTGTGCCCATGTGAAGGATGTAATCGGATTGGCTGTGAGACAGACAGTGAATGAGCCGTGGGACTAGATGCTCTGGGTTTACTGTAATCTAGCCAGCGTCCGGCCAGCGGAGCCCCGCAGAACCAGCCAAAACAACTGTCTAGTGTCAACAGCAACAGGGTAAACAACACTACCTCAGCAGAATGACCAGGTCAGCATCACAAGACAGCTTCTCCACCCCCCTGTGAACCTTCCGTCTTGATGTAGTGGATCTTCTCCCTGATTGGTTGACAGAGTGAGAGCAGTCAAACATCCAGCCAAATTGTGACCTTAGAATTAACAGGTTCTATCGGCAAAAAGATGATTCTGAGATAATTGCCTTTAAACAAAAACGCACTGTACTGCCCTCCAATTATGAGACCCTGCCTGTTCACACTGACTCTGTTAATATAAAGAACTTCACCCTCACACAGGAAACTGGATCCCTTGTAGTCACACTTAAAATGACCTACAACATAAAGGCTTTATAGGGCATTCATAAAGTCTTCATAAAAACTAAATAAATACTTCACAAATAATGTATAACCAAGTCATAGGTGATAAAGGTTATTACTGAACTTATTTGTTCAGAACGTAAACGCAAAAATGGAATAAATACAAACTCATGAAACAATTCATAAAGCAATAATAAGTCTGGCAAAAATACAATATATAGAGGTATATAGAGGATCACCTTAGTACATGGTTCCTGGCCAGGCTCGGCTGGCGCTCTTGAAGCATCTCAAAGATGTTTGGCTGGCGAAGAACGCCACTATCTTGTCATTGTAAGCTGTGGTGATGGAGAGACAGAGGGGAAGGTTGGCATTTACTGGGATGACTCATGTACTGGAGGCAGCTCTGCAGAGTGGTCACTAGCTGGTACAGTCACAAAGTCATTTTACATTTACATTTACGTCATTTAGCAGATGCTCTTATCCAGAGCGACTTACAAATTGGTGCATTTACCTTATAGCCAAGTGGGATAACCACTTTACAATGTTTTTTTTGTGGGGGTAGAAGGATTACTTTATCCTATCCCAGGTATTCCTTAAAGAGGTGGGGTTTCAAATGTCTCCGGAAGGTGGTGAGTGACTCCGCTGTCCTGGCGTCGTGAGGGAGCTTGTTCCACCATTGGGGTGCCAGAGCAGCGAACAGTTTTGACAATCTGATTTTAAACTTAACCCTGACCTTAATCCTTAACCACACTGCTAACCCTAACCGTAAATACTTAAACCCTGATCAAATAACTCATTTTTGTTTTCATACATTTTTTACGATATAGACCATTTACTTTGCAGTTGGCCCACTTAGTGGAAACCGTTCAGTTCTGCCTCCAGGGCAAGATTCATGACAATAAACATCAACCTGGACAGAGGGCAGGAAGGTGAGGCGCAACAGTATCTCCAGTAAAATAATACAGTTAACAAAATGATGATTAAAACAAAGTGACATTTCTGTCAAATGGCCTTCATCAGACAGAGAAACTGAGGAGACAGAAGAGATGATGAAGTTAGCTCTGGTCCAGGGTGTTACATGCAGCTTGCTGATGCTGAGGTTCAGAATTAGCAAGCTGCACGTAAGGCCTTGGACCAGTGCTACAGTATGAGTGATAGTGCTGAGATACTTCCTTCGGGTTTTACTATTCACACAAATCACTAAAATAAGACTAAAATAAAGTGTTACATCTTGCTTTAATACTCTCCCACAATACTTTGCATTCCTTTTTAATCATTTTGTTGAATACTATCTATTCTTAAAGAATAAGAAAATATTTATTAGATACAAACTAATATAAGAAATGGATGGATGTTGTGTTAGTACTCTGTGGGTCCGGATAACTTCAAAAGATAACAGTTACTTTATAGTGTGGCTAGTTATTTAAAATCCACCAACTGAAAGAGTGCGGGCAAGTGACTGGTCACACATCTCGTCCTCCATACAAGAAAATGTTCCGAGAAAATGTCACGCTGTCATCGCTCAAAACATATCTGGATAACTTACTGTATGTCTAAGTGAACACAACTACCCCATTGAAACCCATTGCCGATGGAAGACGGCTGTCAGATTAAAACCGCCCATCACTCTGCCCTAGTCCTGACATGGCTGAGGAGAGGAGAGGCATTCTGTGGCACTCTGGGCTTTGTAATTACAGCTAGCGCTGTGCGGCTCAACCGCACCAGTCAAGACGCTACAGAGGCGGGAGGATGAGGGGGAACCATAGACTTATATGAGGGGAATGAGGAGGAATGGAAATTCCTGTGGCAAGCCAGCGTGTCTTTGAGCGCCACGCCAGCCGTGGTGGCTAGAGCTGTGTCTGTGGCCTGGCTGATTCAGGAACAGTTTTCAGGGTAATTAGGACAGAGAGTAAAAGGCGGAGTCTCTCAGGGGATGAGATGGAGTCACGCAATCATTGTCATAAGCAGAGAGACTCTCCATTGAGACAAGCTGTATGCTTCTGGTTTGGCCCTCACTAGAAACGCTTGGGGTGGATCAGTTGGTAGGAGGGTTGGATTCTTGCATGGACCACCTACACTGAATACCGGTATGCATGTTATCAAGATCATCTGGATGAAAGTCTGCTAAATGCCAAAAAATAAATAGACAAAATATGTGTGACTATGACTCTGCTGCAGTACTTACATGGTGCACCTAACAGTGTGGAGTCGGGGTGGTACTGGCTGCGTATGGTGGCCACCAGGCTGTTCCCAGGTCTGTGAATCAGGGAAGCTACTCGACTCCGGGACACATCAGATGCCTGGGACAAACACCACAAACACCACAAAGATCATCATCATTATGATGATCATCGTCATAATCTTAATAATCAGCTCATAGAAGACATTAGATGAGTGTACTATTGACTCCATTAGTAATGACAAAAAGACAATTCAATTCCATCCCAAGAGGATTCTCTCACCTCTCCTGCACTGTAGCTGCGTAGTCTCTGCAGGTGCTGCCTGTGGGTTAGGTGGTTGGGCAGACGGCCGTTCTGTAAGGGGATCCTGGGGTCAATGAAGGTTGTTGCCCGGCTGTTGTGGTCCACGAAAAATGACTGGAAAGAGGAGGAAAACAATGTCAAACAGAGATTTACATGCACAGGACTTAAGATGAAGTATCAAGGGGAAACCTTCAACCATGGTACCTAAAGTTTCATTATATTGCACCATGGCTCAAGTATCTTTCCACTGTGGCTAGACATTATAGGTGGAATCCTGACTTCAGATAACTCAAGCTTCTTATTGACATCAATTATGGAATCGGGGAATAATCAGAATCTCTCAGAATTCTTAATTTCATCATTTGTCATTTCAGGACTAAGCTCCACCTCTCAATTTTAACTACAACCTAACTATAAGTGCATATATGTATTTTGGATAAGTGAGCAGACCTTTACCTTGCCCTGTGGGTCTGTTTTGATCTCCCAGCCTCGGGGCAGCTCTAGTTGTGTGTCGGCAAACTTGTTGAGGAAAATCACCAGATCCCTGTTGTGCTGGTAGCGCTCAAAGTTGCGTGCGTCCCGCCGGACCTTAAGGATCATGTGCTTCAGACAGGTACTGTTGGTGAATATCCGGTAGGCACCCTGGGATAGAGACACAGAGAACAAATTATATTACAGGACGTGGTGTGGTTATACTGTCACAGTGGACAAATACCAATTTCACTGGCTTGTAATGCTACTGAATGCTATTAGAGTCATTGTGCACAAAAGGCACAACCAACGTTCACTCCAAACAAACATATCATACTTTATTAAATAAACACTAAAAGCACGCTGAAGTTTCAGTCAAACCATAAATCTTATGTTTACAGTATTGTACAGTATGCTTTTAGACACATTTTACATTTTAGTCATTTAGCAGACGCTCTTATCCAGAGCGACTTACAGTTAGTGAATACATATTTTTTTATACTGGCCCCCCGTGGGAATCGAACCCACAACCCTGGCGTTGCAAACGCCATGCTCTATCAACTGAGCTACATCCCTGCCGGCCATTCCCTCCCCTACCCTGGGCGACTTGTGCACCGCCCATGAGTCTCCCGGTCGCGGCCGGCTGCGACAGAGCCTGGATTCGAACCAGGATCTCTAGTGGCACAGTTAGCACTGCGATGCAGTGCCTTAGACCACTGCGCCACTCAGACACAACCCTGAACTGAAATAGAATGTCACAGAATCTGCAAACAAAGTTATCCGATCGGGTGTACTTGTACATAATACACACAATTTGACCTTTCCATCAGATCAACTATCTATAAACTCCTTTTAACCCAGGGGAATAATTTCTCCCTCTCTGCCTCTCTCTATCAGTTGACAGGTCACATCCCTACGTCTGTAACGGCTTCCCTTGCTTTGGCAGGAAGTTGCAGCGAGCTCTGACTCCAACGGTCAATGGATCAATAACCAGACTCTATTAATAGATCGCCCATCGGTATGGAACACCACCCTGTCGACCCAACCGCAACCGCTGGGCTTAGCTTGATGAGGTCATGACCGTGAGAGGACCGTGAAGTCGTTGTTGGTGGTAATACACACCGTTTACCAAGGCAACAGCAGTGTCATATCATCTGGAAATAGACCTGAAGCACTCAGGCATATGACCTGTCCTGTGCTCTGAGGGAAGATGGTGAATGGGGGAAACTACACTGAACAAAAATATAAACGCAACATGTAAAGTGTTGGTCCCATGTTTCATGAGCTGAAATAAAAGATCCCAGAAAATGTCCATATGCACAAAAAAACGTATTTCTCTCAAATTTGGTGTGCAAATTTGTTTACATCCCTGTTAGTGAGCATTTCTCCTTAGCCAATATAATCCATCCACCTGACAGGTGTGGCATATCAAGAAGCTGATTAAACATCATGATCATTACACAGGTGCACCTTGTGCTGGGGACAATAAATGGTGGCGGTGGGGTTATGGTATGGTTAGGCATAAGCTACAGACAATGAACACAATTGCATTTTATCAATGCCAATTTGAATGCACAGAGATACCGTGACGAGATCCTGAGGCCCATTATCGTGCCATTCACCCACCGCCATCACCTCATGTTTCAGCATGATAATGCACGGCCTCATGTTGCAAGGATCTGTACACAATTCCTGGAAGCTGAAAATGTCCCAGTTCTGCATACTCACCAAACAGGTCACCCATTGAGCATGTTTGGGATGCTCTTGGCCAACGTGCACGACAGCGTGTTCCAGTTCCCGACAATGTCCAGCAACTTTGCACAGCCATTGAAGAGGAGTGGGACAACATTCCACAGGCCACAATCAACAGTCTGTTCAACTCTATGCGAAGGAGATGTGTCGCACAGCATGAGGCAAATGGTGGTCACACCAGATACTGACTGGTTTTCTGATCCATGCCCCTTCCTTTTTTTTAAGGTATCTGTGACCAACAGATGCATATCTGTATTCCCAGTAGTGAAATCCATAGATTAGGGTCTAATGAATGTATTTCAATTGAATTATTTCCTTATATGAACTGTAACTCAGTAAAATCTTTTAAATTGTTGCATGTTGCGTTTATATTTTTGTTCAGTATATCTTCTTGTGATTAGGGCAACAAGGTCAGTGTTAATGTTACGAACCCCGTGGCTCTAAACGTCTAGGGTGGATGGACATGAGACCCGTAACATAAATTATGCAAATTATAAGTGTGACCTGGAACAGTGAGAACCAAAAATGACACAACAACCATGAACTACCGTCAAACATAAATGGTTTATTACTAAACACACGGTAAAGGTTTGGGAAAAAGGGCGGAGCAGGACCCAAGAAATGAAACAATAGTGTAAAACCCCCTAAACTGATCTTGCCTGCCTCAAGAACCGCTAGGCTACTGCTACCATACAAAAATACAGTGGGTGGTCCGCTCAGGTCTAACTGGTGTTTATAGACAGATTTCTTCCTACGGGTAATGTACGCCCAAGGGCAACTAGCTTAAACTCCCCTTTTCCCAGAAACACACAAAGCTACTAAACAGGGTAATCAGCAATTAAATAAGTACACAGGATACAACAGTATCCACACTCAGGTAAAGAAATATATTCTAATAAAGTTACCTATAGGGTAACCAACAACTTAGTGAGTACACACTACACAGGACACCACCGTGTCCACACTCACATAAAGAAATAGCTTCTAACAAAGTTACCAATAGGGTAACCAACAACTTAGTGCGTACACAACACACAGGACACCACCGTGTCCATACTCACATATGGCAAAAATCTCTCTAACCAAGTTACCAATAGGGTAACCAACAACTTAGTGCGTACACAACACACAGGACACCACCGTGTCCATACTCACATATGGCAAAAATCTCTCTAACCAAGTTACCAATAGGGTAACCAACAACTTAGTGCGTACACAACACACAGGACACCACCGTGTCCATACTCACATATGGCAAAAATCTCTCTAACCAAGTTACCAATAGGGTAACCAACAACTTAGTGCGTACACAACACACAGGACACCACCGTGTCCATACTCACATATGGCAAAAATCTCTCTTGCAACACACACAAGTTTGGTTTTTATACAATGGGCTGTGTGATTGAACAAACGAGTAACAGGTGGTGCTATTCACAGAAATGTTTACTGATTGGTCCAATCAGCAGACACCTCAACGACCACCAATCAGGAACATACAGGACACCTGTGATTAGGGCAGAAGGAGAGAAACACACAAAAACACAGGATACCTGTATCCGTAACACTCCCACCCTTAAAAGAGCAAACCAAAATGGTTTGCGACACACGTACTATCACAACACCCAAATTCACAAATCATCCTGCCGGGATAACAAAAAAAAACCTAGATCATCAAACACGAGACAAAGCATCTGCCATCACATTATCTAACCCCTTTTCGCAGAGGAATGGCCTCTGGGTACCTGGTGGCCACACACATAATTGTCAACATAAACTGGTTACCAGATTTTGTTTTTGGTAATGGTCCAACACAATCAACCATCACATGTTCGAATGGTTCACCTATGGCCGGTATGGGACAAAGAGGCGCGGGGGAAATAACCTGGTTCGGTTTCCCAGTTACTTGACAGGTGTGGCAAGTCCGACAGAACTGAGCCACATCTTGTTTTAAACCAGGCCAAAAGAAATGTCGCAAAACTCGATCATAAGTCTTGGTGACTCCCAGATGTCCGGACCACTGGTGATCATGAGCGAGGGATAAAACATTTTGTCGAAAGGCTGTAGGAATCACTATTTGGTAAACAGCATTCCAATCTCCGCCAGCGTCAACATGGGATGTCCATTTACGCATGAGGAGATTACCATCAATGAAGTATGCCATGTTTTTCTTCTTTCGCTCCTCCTCTGAGACAACACTAGAAAAACATTTAGCCAGGCTACTGTCAACCTGTTGGTTAGCGATCAGCTGCTCACGAGTAACTGGTAACTGTATTGCCTCAGCAACAAGTTCCACATCCTTCTTCCTTTCTCTGGGCTGTTGGTCAGACTGCACCAGCTTACCAGAAGTAGCACCCGAACTATCCTCTGGGTCACACTCTCTGAATAGAATCGTGTCTGACAAATCTACCACTTCACCCACTTGTCGTGCTTGAGCACGTGTGACAGCACAAGCGGGGAACACATCTGGATAACCCTGTGCCAGCTCCTCGGAGAGAGACTGGTCACTTTTATCCATTACCTCCAATACGGGTATCACCTTTCCTCCGGCAATATCGTTGCCCATTATAAATGTCACACCTTTTACTGGCAACATAGGACGTACGCCAACTCTGAACAATCCACTGACTAACTCAGAGTGTACGTTCACAAAGTGCAATGGCACTGGAACAAATCCCATTTCAATTCCTTGTACTAACACACTGGACCCACAATATGTATTATTAGACAAGGGCAACACATCAGCTAGTATGAACGACTGCGCCGCACCAGTATCTCTGAGGATTCTAACTGGACGCTGAGACGCCTTCGTCATCTGATATCGAAACAAACCCCTCAAAATGAACGGTTCATAACTGTGATCTGGGACAGGGACTTTCAAACCACATTCACTATGAGGCTTCTGTCTTGATTCCGGCCTGACAACCGTACGAATCAGCCCAACACCCGTTGGGCGGCCTGGCGTGCTGAGGCATCCCCGGCTTGCGTTTAAGCAAAAAGCAATCACTAACCAAATGTCCCACCTTATGACAATAGAAACAGTGACGCACATCTTTTGGGCGCGCTGGATGTACTGCTGGTCGACTAGGACTAAAAAGTTAGCAACTCCGCAGCCCTGCTCTCCGTACGAGCCGAAAACACGCTCTTATGCGTCAACACAAACTCGTCTGCCAATACAGACGCTTCCGACAGTGAGGATACTTTCTGTTCGTTCAGATAAACTACAATGCGTTCCGGTAAGCAATTTTTAAACTCTTCTAACAAGATTAACTCCCGTAGAGAGTTAAAATCAGTTACCTTACTAGCACTGTGCCATTTGTCAAACAGATTTCCTTTGTCTCTAGCAAACTCCACATAAGTCTGAGTAGGAGACTTTTTATGAGACCTAAATCTCTGTCGATATGCCTCAGGAACAAGCTCATAGGCACGAAGAACAGTAGCTTTGACCACGTCATAATTCAAACTGTCTTCAAGAGGTAGCGCTGCCAGAACCTCTTGGGCTTTACCTGTTAGTTTACACTGAAGTAATAGGCACCATACCTCTTCGGGCCATTTCAATGCTACCGCTATACGTTCAAACACACTGAAATAGGAATCAACCTCTGACTCCCTGAACACAGGTACCAAGGTGATCTGCCTACTAATATCAAACGTAGCAGCCGACACAGCTGGTGAGGATGGCTCACTAGCAGGCATAGTATGAGCAGCGACTAACCTCGCTGTTTCTGCCTCCAGTTCCATTTTACGCAGCTCCAGTTCCATCTTACGCGTCTCCAGTTCTTGATCAAGCCTCACGCGTCTCCAGTTCTTGATCAAGCCTACGCGTCTCCAGTTCTACCTCTAGCTTACGGCGTCTCCTGTTCTGCCTCTAGCTTACGCATCTCCAGCTTGTCTTGCCTGATTTGTGCCCGCTCTTCCGCCTCCATTTGGAGCCGTGTCGAGCGGACATCGATCCTGGCATCACTGTCAGTCAGTGGGGAGAGTGGGTCATAACGGGGCAATGTGGCTGGAGCCTTAGTCTCGTCCTCAGACACTGATGGGCTTACAGGCGTAGCAACCACATCCCCTACAGGAGCAGCAGACTCAGGCGGCGGTAACTCAAGCACTCGCTCGTTTAACAATATCGCTAGCACTACTTCCCTAACTTCTGCTTTCACTAAACCCCTCGGTATGGGTAAAGAAAAGTGGTCAGCCAAAGCCTGTAGATCCACTCTACGGCAATTCTCAAAAACCCCCCACGTAGGGTTTTCCAAAAATGCCTCTAACTCAAAAGTAGCCATCCTACTAGCAACACGAGCCGTCGACTACTGAACACAAAAAAAAACAGGTAGTACAGCTGCCAAGCTCAACACTGAACCAGACACTTGCTAATTTGCAAGAGTAACACGGGATATATCCCGGACGAGCCCCCACTTTATGTTACGAACCCCGTGGCTCTAAACGTCTAGGGTGGATGGACATGAGACCCGTAACATAAATTATGCAAATTATAAGTGTGACCTGGAACAGTGAGAACCAAAAATGACACAACAACCATGAACTACCGTCAAACATAAATGGTTTATTACTAAACACACGGTAAAGGTTTGGGAAAAAGGGCGGAGCAGGACCCAAGAAATGAAACAATAGTGTAAAACCCCCTAAACTGATCTTGCCTGCCTCAAGAACCGCTAGGCTACTGCTACCATACAAAAAACAGTGGGTGGTCCGCTCAGGTCTAACTGGTGTTTATAGACAGATTTCTTCCTACGGGTAATGTACGCCCAAGGGCAACTAGCTTAAACTCCCCTTTTCCCAGAAACACACAAAGCTACTAAACAGGGTAATCAGCAATTAAATAAGTACACAGGATACAACAGTATCCACACTCAGGTAAAGAAATATATTCTAATAAAGTTACCTATGGGGTAACCAACAACTTAGTGAGTACACACTACACAGGACACCACCGTGTCCACACTCACATAAAGAAATAGCTTCTAACAAAGTTACCAATAGGGTAACCAACAACTTAGTGCGTACACAACACACAGGACACCACCGTGTCCATACTCACATATGGCAAAATCTCTCTAACCAAGTTACCAATAGGGTAACCAACAACTTAGTGCGTACACAACACACAGGACACCACCGTGTCCATACTCACATATGGCAAAATCTCTCTAACCAAGTTACCAATAGGGTAACCAACAACTTAGTGCGTACACAACACACAGGACACCACCGTGTCCATACTCACATATGGCAAAAATCTCTCTAACCAAGTTACCAATAGGGTAACCAACAACTTAGTGCGTACACAACACACAGGACACCACCGTGTCCATACTCACATATGGCAAAAATCTCTCTTGCAACACACACAAGTTTGGTTTTTATACAATGGGCTGTGTGATTGAACAAACGAGTAACAGGTGGTGCTATTCACAGAAATGTTCACTGATTGGTCCAATCAGCAGACACCTCAACGACCACCAATCAGGAACATACAGGACACCTGTGATTAGGGCAGAAGGAGAGAAACACACAAAAACACAGGATACCTGTATCCGTAACAGTTAACATGTGCTGTGTCATCAGGTACAGTGGTAGGATCGAGGTGAGACAGAGGTGAACTGTGTAGTTCAACAGAGACCAACATACAGTAGGAATCAAGGGCCAGTTTACTAAGTGTTTGCAAAGAACTGTTGATGCAATATGAAAAAGAATGGGTGGAGGAGATTAATCATAAACCCAAATTGAGAACATTTTGTTTGATTAAGGGCGAATTTGTGTGTGAGAGATATATTATGTACAACCGACCTAAAAGCAAGAGATCGCTATGTGCACAGGTAAGATCAGGGATATTGCCTCTGCGTATTGAAACAGGTCGGTATTGTGGTGAAATGGAAGAGGAAAGACTATGTAACTATTGTGACCTCAAAGAAATAGAGAATGAAACTAATTTTATCCTCTACTGCCCTTTCTACCACGATATACGCTTGCTCTTATTCTAGAAAGCACACCGGATTTACTCTGGCATTATGTGTCTGAGCGATGAGGAGAAACTGAAATAAAAAATGTTGTCCATTGTGTATTTCCGTTACGGAATATTTAGATAAAGCCTGGAATAAAAGAAAAAGGGCTACCTATAATTAAATTATAAAGATATTTAGCGTCTATGTGGTAAATGGTACGTGTGTATACAGATTGTGTATAGGCTTGTCTCCCACATGAACCTTCTCTTGGTGCCAGACTGGGTTCAAATGCCTTCTGTTTCATTTTTCTCTATTTATTTATCTGTATATGTTATGTACTGTGTTATGTACAGTGTATATGTTATGTACAGTGAGGGAAAAAAGTATTTGATCCCCTGCTGATTTTGTACGTTTGCCCACTGACAAAGAAATGATCAGTCTATAATTTTAATGTTAGGTTTATTTGAACAGTGAGAGACAGAATAACAACAACAAAATCCAGAAAAACGCATGTCAAAAATGTTATAAATTGATTTGCATTTGAATGAGGGAAATAAGTATTTGACCCCTCTGCAAAACATGACTTAGTACTTGGTGGCAAAACCCTTGTTGGCAATCACAGAGGTCAGACGTTTCTTGTAGTTGGCCACCAGGTTTGCACACATCTCAGGAGGGATTTTGTCCCACTCCTCTTTGCAGATCTTCTCCAAGTCATTAAGGTTTCGAGGCTGACGTTTGGCAACTCGAACCTTCAGCTCCCTCCACAGATTTTCTATGGGATTAAGGTCTGGAGACTGGCTAGGCCACTCCATGACCTTAATGTGCTTCTTCTTGAGCCACTCCTTTGTTGCCTTGGCCGTGTATTTTGGGTCATTGTCATGCTGGAATACCCATCCACGACCCATTTTCAATGCCCTGGCTGAGGGAAGGAGGTTCTCACCCAAGATTTGACGGTACATGGCCCCGTCCATCGTCCCTTTAATGCTGTGAAGTTGTCCTGTCCCCTTAGCAGAAAAACACCCCCAAAGCATAATTTTTCCACCTCCATGTTTGACGGTGGGGATGGTGTTCTTGGGTCATAGGCAGCATTCCTCCTCCTCCAAACACGGCCAGTTGAGTTGATGCCAAAGACCTCCATTTTGGTCTCATCTGACCACAACACTTTCACCCAGTTCTCCTCTGAATCATTCAGATGTTCATTGGCAAACTTCAGACGGCCCTGTGTATGTGCTTTCTTGAGCAGGGGGACCTTGCGGGCGCTGCAGGATTTCAGTCCTTCACGGCGTAGTGTGTTACCAATAGTTTTATTGGTGACTATGGTCCCAGCTGCCTTGAGATCACTGACAAGATCCTCCCGTGTAGTTCTGGGCTGATTCCACACCGTTCTCATGATCATTGCAACTCCACGAGGTGAGATCTTGCATGGAGCCCCAGGCCGAGGGAGATTGACAGTTATTTTGTGTTTCTTCCATTTGCGAATAATCGCACCAACTGTTGTCACCTTCTCACCAAGCTGCTTGGCGATGGTCTTGTAGCCCATTCCAGCCTTGTGTAGGTCTACAATCTTGTTCCTGACATCCTTGGAGAGCTCTTTGGTCTTGGCCATGGTGGAGAGTTTGGAATCGGATTGATTGATTGCTTCTGTGGACAGGTGTCTTTTATACAGGTAATAAACTGAGATTAGGAGCACTCCCTTTAAGAGTGTGCTCCTAATCTCAGCTTGTTACCTGTATAAAAGACACCTGGGAGCCAGAAATCTTTGATTGAGAGGGGGTCAAATACTTATTTCCCTCATTAAAATGCAAATCAATTTATAACATTTTTTACATGCGTTTTTCTGGATTTTTTTGTTGTTATTCTGTCTCTCACTGTTCAAATAAACCTACCTTTAAAATTATAGACTGATCATTTCTTTGTCAGTGGGCAAACCTACAAAATCAGCAGGGGATCAAATAATTTTTTCCCTCACTGTATGTATGTATGTACAGTGGGGGAAAAAAGTATTTAGTCAGCCACCAATTGTGCAAGTTCTCCCAGTTAAATAGATGAGAGAGGCCTGTAATTTTCATCATAGGTACACGTCAACTATGACAGACAAATTGAGAATATTTTTTCCAGAAAATCACATTGTAGGATTTTTAATGAATTTATTTGCAAATTATGGTGGAAAATAAGTATTTGGTCACCTACAAACAAGCAAGATTTCTGGCTCTCACAGACCTGTAACTTCTTCTTTAAGAGGCTCCTCTGTCCTCCACTCGTTACCTGTATTAATGGCACCTGTTTGAACTTGTTATCAGTATAAAAGACACCTGTCCACAACCTCAAACAGTCATACTCCAAACTCCACTATGGCCAAGACCAAAGAGCTGTCAAAGGACACCAGAAACAAAATTGTAGACCTGCACCAGGCTGGGAAGACTGAATCTGCAATAGGTAAGCAGCTTGGTTTGAAGAAATCAACTGTGGGAAAAATTATTAGGAAATGGAAGACATACAAGACCACTGATAATCTCCCTCGATCTGGGGCTCCACGCAAGATCTCACCCTGTGGGGTCAAAATGATCACAAGAACGGTGTGCAAAAATCCCAGAACCACACGGGGGGACCTAGTGAATGACCTGCAGAGAGCTGGGACCAAAGTAACAAAGCCTACCATCAGTAACACACTACGCCGCCAGGGACTCAAATCCTGCAGTGCAAGACGCGTCCCCCTGCTTAAGCCAGTACATGTCCAGGCCTGTCTGAAGTTTGCTAGAGTGCATTTGGATGATCCAGAAGAGGATTGGGAGAATGTCATATGGTCAGTTGAAACCAAAATATAACTTTCTGGTAAAAACTCAACTCGTCGTGTTTGGAGGACAAAGAATGCTGTGTTGCATCCAAAGAACACCATACCTACTGTGAAGCATGGGGGTGGAAACATCATGCTTTGGGGCTGTTTTTCTGCAAAGGGACCAGGACGACTGATCCGTGTAAAGGAAAGAATGAATGGGGCCATGTATCGTGAGATTTTGAGTGAAAACCTCCTTCCATCAGCAAGGGCATTGAAGATGAAACGTGGCTGGGTCTTTCAGCATGACAATGATCCCAAACACACCGCCCGGGCAACGAAGGAGTGGCTTCGTAAGAAGCATTTCAAGGTCCTGGAGTGGCCTAGCCAGTCTCCAGATCTCAACCCCATAGAAAATCTTTGGAGGGAGTTGAAAGTCTGTGTTGCCCAGCGACAGCCCCAAAACATCACTGCTCTAGAGGAGATCTGCATGGAGGAATGGGCCAAAATACCAGCAACAGTGTGTGAAAACCTTGTGAAGACTTAGAGAAAACGTTTGACCTGTGTCATTGCCAACAAAGGGTATATAACAAAGTATTGAGAAACTTTTGTTATTGACCAAATACTTATTTTCCACCATAATTTGCAAATAAATTCATTAAAAATCCTACAATGTGATTTTCTGGATTTTTTTTCCTCATGTTGTCTGTCATAGTTGACGTGTACTTATGATGAAAATTACAGGCCTCTCATCTTTTTAAGCGGGAGAACTTGCACAATTGGTGGCTGACTAAATACTTTTTTCCCCCACTGTATGTGTATATATACAGTATGTATGTATGTAGGTACAGTGAGGGAAATAAGTATTTGATCCCCTGCTGATTTTGTATGTTTGCCCACTGACAAAGACATGATCAGTCTATAATTTTAATGGTAGGTTTATTTGAACAGTGAGAGACAGAATAACAACAACAAAAATCCAGAAAAACGTATGTCAACATTTTTATAAATTGATTTGCATTTTAATGAGGGAAATAAGTATTTGACCCCTCTGCAAAACATGACTTAGTACTTGGTGGCAAAACCCTTGTTGGCAATCACAGAGGTCAGACGTTTCTTGTAGTTGGCCACCAGGTTTGCACACATCTCAGGAGGGATTTTGTTCCACTCCTCTTTGCAGATCTTCTCCAAGTCATTAAGGTTTTGAGGCTGACGTTTGGCAACTCGAACCTTCAGCTCCCTCCACAGATTTTCCATGGGATTAAGGTCTGTAGACTGGCTAGGCTACTCCAGGACCTTAATGTGCTTCTTCTTCAGCCACTCCTTTGTTGCCTTGGCCGTGTGTTTTGGGTCATTGTCATGCTGGAATACCCATCCACGACCCATTTTCAATGCCCTGGCTGAGGGAAGGAGGTTCTCACCCAAGATTTGACGGTGTCACGCCCTGGCTCTGGGGACTCTTGTATGTTGAGCCAGGGTGTTAGTTTCTTTGTGTAATGTCTATGTTTAGTTTTCTATGTTCTGTTCTAGGTTATGTGTTTCTATGTTGGCCGGGGTGGTTCTCAATCAGAGGCAACGTGAATCAGCTGTTGCTTGTTGTCTCTGATTGGGAACCATACTTAGGCAGCCTGTTGTGCACTTGTGTTTTGTGGGATCTTGTTCCGTGTAGGTTTGTGTTTATGACCGAGGACTTCACATTTCTTTTTGTTGTTTTGTTGTTGGTTAAAGTACTCAATAAAAGATTACGCATTTCACGCTGCGCCTTGGTCCACTCATTACGACGATCGGGACAGACGGTACATTGCCCCGTCCATCGTCCCTTTGACGCGGTGAAGTTGTCCTGTCCCCTTAGCAGAAAAACACCCCCAAAGCATAATGTTTCCACCTCCATGTTTGACGGTGGGGATGGTGTTCTTGGGGTCATAGGCAGCATTCCTCCTCCTCCAAACACGGCGAGTTGATGCCAAAGAGCTCCATTTTGGTCTCATCTGACCACAACACTTTCACCCAGTTCTCCTCTAAATCATTCAGATGTTCATTGGCAAACTTCAGACGGCCCTGAATATGTGCTTTCTTGAGCAGGGGGACCTTGTGGGCGCAGCAGGATTTCAGTCCTTCACGGCATAGTGTGTTACCAATTGTTTTCTTGGTGACTATGGTCCCAGCTGCCTTGAGATCATTGACAAGATCCTCCCGTGTAGTTCTGGGCTGATTCCTCACCGTTCTCATGATCATTGCAACTCCACGAGGTGAAATCTTGCATGGAGCCTCAGGCCGAGGGAGATTGACAGTTATTTTGTGTTTTTTCCATTTGCGAATAATCGCACCAACTGTTGTCACCTTCTCACCAAGCTGCTTGGTGATGGTCTTGTAGCCCATTCCAGCGTTGTGTAGGTCTACAATCTTGTCCCTGACATCCTTGGAGAGCTCTTTGGTCTTGGCCATGGTGGAGAGTTTGGAATCTGATTGATTGATTGCTTCTGTGGACAGGTGTCTTTTATACAGGTAACAAACTGAGATTAGGAGCACTCCCTTTTAAGAGTGTGCTCCTAATCTCAGCTCGTTACCTGTATAAAAGACACCTGGGAGCCAGAAATCTTTCTGATTGAGAGGGGGTCAAATACTTATTTCCCTCATTAAAATGCAAATCAATTTATAACATTTTTGACATGCGTTTTTCTGGATTTTTTTTTTGTTATTCTGTGTCTCACTGTTCAAATAAACCTACCATTAAAATTATAGACTGATCATTTCTTTGTCAGTGGGCAAACATACAAAATCAGCAGGGGATCAAATACTTGTTTCCCTCACTGTATGTATGTATGTATGTATGTATGTATGTATGTATGTATGTATGTATGTATGTATGTATGTATGTATGTATGTATGTATGTGTGTATGTATATTATTTTACTGCTCTAGGGATATAATTATTGTTTGGATAACCTTATTTATTAGTATGTATTGATTTTTACCTTACATTTTTTCACTCTTTATGCGATGCACACTGCAGAGAACACTGGAAGAAGAATTGTCACTGAATTACCACAGTGAATTATTGTAATGTTTGTTTATGTGTCAATTAATCCCATAAGGGATGGGTTGCCAATTGGCGATTTGACACGAAAATAAAATGTCATTCATTCATTCATTTATTAATTCGGTAGGTTATCAAAGGCAGAACAAGCCGGTAAATAAAGGTTAATCTGACAATCAAACATTACATCCAAAGAGCTAAACTATCAAAGGGCGGCAGGTAGCTTAGTGGTTAAGAGTGTTGTGCCAGTAACCGAAAGGTCGCTGGTTCTAATCCCAGAGCCGACTAGGTGAAAAATGTGCCCTTGAGCAAGGCACTTAACCCTATTTCCTCCTGTAAGTCGCTCTGGATAAGAGCGTCTGCTAAATGACTTATTTATTTGTTATTTTTAAAGGACTATTCCTGTTTGAACAGCACTTACGTAGTTGGCATGTAGGACCGTGAAGAACTCGGGGTGGGTGACGAACTTAACGGCAGGGCACTGGAGGAGCAGGGTGATCTTCTGATTGCTAACGGGGGACGAGGGGCCCTCTCTCCTTGGCTCTGCACACAAAGGGAGGCAATGCATGACTAAATATTTAATAATATATGTACAATATGCATGTAATACAGTAGTATTACATACATTGATCATGTTAATACCATATTAATGACATGTGTTGCTCAGTCGGTAGAGCATGGAGCTTGCAATGGGTCATGGGTCTGATTTGAACTGGGGCCACCAATAGGAAAAGGTATGCACACACTATTGTAAGCGTCTGCTAAATGGCATATTATTCCATTATGGTTTAGGTAAAGGAGTGAGATACACACCAATGGCCTGTGGTGGAGAGTCTATTTCCGTTTCCGTGCTGCCACTTCTCTCCAACCGCCGTCCGCCACACTCATCCTCCGTCGCCATGGTCCTCTGGATGTTCTGGTACCTGGAAAGGAACAGGAAGTGACATCACCGTACGTCACTGCACCAATGAGGCAACTTATTGCATCGAGGCACTTTACAGTCAACTATGTTGACTTGATCTGCTACTGTACACCCTCAAGCAGCAAAAGTAGATTCTCTATACAATACTGCAGCTTTGCACCTTTTTGTCATTGATAAACTAAACTTTATACTTTCAAGATGCAACCCACGTCAGAGACTGTGTCCACCATTTTTAAATCTGGAATCCATAGCAGTGAAACTGCCACGTCCGTTTGCGATATAACTGGGTAATTTCTCATATTTTATTCTTCATTGGTCAGTGGGGGTCCCTTGTGACATAAAATTAGGTCAGTGTGTGGAAGGAGAAATGTGTTTATGTCTGAAGGTGTGTGTTCTGAATCTGATGTGGGCAAATCACTCTGGAACATTAAAGACAAGGGGGCCCTCAGCGACTGGGAGCCAAATTTAAATGTGTGTATGTGTGTGTGTGGGGGGGAGTGTGTGTGATTGTGTGTGAGAGGTATAGAAAAACTGAGAATGAAAAAGAGTGATTAAGCATATCAGTTAGATGGGAATTTACGCTGCATGTCCAGACATGTCCGCTAGATGGCAGCCCAATACAAACATAAGAATACACTGACGGTTTACCAAAGAGGTGATATCACATGAACAGTAGTTACAGAGCACATCACTGGGAATCCAACTGGACAGCACATCATATGACTAAGGCAAGGCAGCCTAAGAGATATTCAGTCATGCATGATCCATTCTGACCATCTTATGCACTGCATCTTGTTACTTTTATTTAGGTATTCTTTCTTAAAACTGCAGTGTTGGTTAAGGGCTTGTAAGTAAGCATTTCACTGTAAGATCTACCTACACCTGTTGTATTCGGCGCATGTGACAAATAACATTTGATTTGATTTGAAGTAGATCCCCCTCTCTGCTCTCATCCTCTCATCCCCCCTTTTCTATCCCCTCTCCTTTACCTTTCATTATTACCCTCCCCTGTCCTCCAATCTCCTCTCTCCATCCCCTCATCCCCCCCTTCTCTGGTACGGCAGGATGCCCATGGCCAGGAAGAACGTGTACAAACACTCATTTGTTCCCTGTGCTGTGGGATTACTAAATACAACATGAAATGTCTTGGCACTTATTTATTTACCTAGTTTAACATTGCAGTTGGGGCAGCGGCCAGTTGTGAGTGAATGTATCGATGTCCTCTATGTGCTTGTGTATGCTGGACTGACGGTTTTCAATGTGTGTGATGTGAATGTGTATGATGATGCCAAATGGAAAGGACAATAAAGTTATGTTCTATTATATTCTCTCAACCCCAAACAAGACCACAAACCACCCACACATCCCAGGAAGTGAGGCATCACAATATAGTCTCCACCCGCCCCTCCACCTCTACCACCCTCTCTCCCTCCCTCCCTCCTCCTCTACCACCCTCTCTCCCTCCCTCCCTCCTCCTCTACCACCCTCTCTCCCTCCCTCCCTCCTCCTCTACCACCCTCCCTCCCCTCCTCCTCTACCACCCTCTCTCCCTCCCTCCCTCCTCCTCTACCACCCTCTCTCCCTCCCCTCCCCTCCTCCTCTACCACCCTCTCTCCCTCCCTCCCTCCCTCCTCCTCTACCACCCTCCCTCCCCTCCTCCTCTACCACCCTCTCTCCCTCCCTCCCTCCTCCTCTACCACCCTCCCTCCCCTCCTCCTCTACCACCCTCTCTCCCTCCCTCCCTCCTCCTCTACCACCCTCTCTCCCTCCCCCTCCCTCCTCCTCTACCACCCTCTCTCCCTCCCTCCCTCCTCCTCTACCACCCTCCCTCCCCTCCTCCTCTACCACCCTCTCTCCCTCCCTCCCTCCTCCTCTACCACCCTCTCTCCCTCCCCTCCTCCTCTACCACCATCCCGCCCCTCCCCTCCCCCCTCCTCTACCACCCTCCCTCCCTCCCTCCCCTCCTCCTCTACCACCCTCTCTCCCTCCATCCTCCTCTACCACCCTCCCTCCCCTCCTCCTCTACCACCCTCTCTCCCTCCCCTCCCCTCCCCTCCCCTCCCCTCCCTCCCTCCCTCCTCTACCACCCTCTCTCTCTCCCTCCCCTCCTCCTCTACCACCCTCCCTCCCCTCCTCCTCTACCACCCTCCCTCCCTCCCCTCCTCCTCTTCTACCACTCTCTCTCCCTCCCTCCCTCCCTCCTCCTCTACCACCCTCCCTCCCTCCCCCTCCTCCTCTACCACCCTCTCTCCCTCCCTCCCTCCTCCTCTACCACCCTCTCTCCCTCCCTCCCTCCTCCTCTACCACCCTTCCTCCCCTTCTCCTCTACCACCCTCCCTCCCTCCCCTCCTCCTCTACCACCCTCTCTCCCTCCCTCCATCCCCCTCCTCCTCTACCACCCTCCCTCCCTCCCCTCCTCCTCCTCCTCCTCTACCACCCTCTCTCCCTCCCTCCCTCCTCCTCTACCACCCTTCCTCCCCTCCTCCTCTACCACCCTCCCTCCCTCCCCTCCTCCTCTACCACCCTCTCTCCCTCCCTCCATCCCCTCCTCCTCTACCACCCTCCCTCCCTCCCCTCCTACTCCTCTACCACCCACCCTCCCTCCCTCCCCTCCTCCTCCTCTACCACTCTCTCTCCCTCCCTCCCCTCATCCACTACCACCCTCCCTCCCTACCCTCCTCCTCTACCACCCTCCCTCCCTCCCCTCCCCTCCTCCTGTACCCTCATCCCCTCTTTCTCCCAGTCTCACCTCCTGTTGAGCTGTTCCATCTGCTGGGTGGAGCTGGAGCGCTGGATGCCGTTCCACTTGGAGGCGGCGTGCGTGGGCCTCCGCCAGGTGGTGGTGCGGTTCACATGGTCCACGTAGAAGACACGTCCGTGGCTGTCGATGCGCGCCTCCCAGTCTGCACACACAGCAGGAAGTACACAGAGAGGGAGGGGGGACACAAAGAGGGAGACATGAAATTCCGGGGGCGTGATTGTAATACAACACCCAATTAAGAATCACAAGAAATGTAAGGAAAGGAAGTTGAAAGGGGTTTGAGTAAGAGATCTAGTGGTAGCAAAAGGGAAAGCTGGATACAGGAAAGAGGAGTAAGGATAGGATGGGAGGTTTGCTTTGGGAGATGAGTGAAACTGACACTGGGTTATTGTCTGCTGTGGTCAGCTGGCTTTGGGATCAAAGTAATCTCACGGAGGTCGATATTGTATTAAGCAACTAGCTATATGTTTCACACCACAGGACATTCAGAAAGGTTGCTAACATCAGACAGGAGTTGGACACCTAAAGATGAATGTACAGTACATCCCTGCATGAATGGACCCTCAGTAAATGGTAAACACATTACCTTATAGTCATTGGCCATGTCCCAAATTGCACCCTATTCCCTATATAGTGCCCTAATTTTAACTAGAATCCTATGGGCCCTGGGTAAAAGTAGTGCACTATATAGGAAATAGGGTTCCATTTGGAATGCAGTCCTTGTCAGCTTTGGCGCTCCCTATAGGAATTCCACATACATACAGTACATCCACAGCAACAGAGGACCGTTGCCCACAGATTTACACATTAATAGTGAAGGTCATCGAGAGCCAAAGTGCCACTTCACCAGTGTGCCTGATGACACATACTGTTGGGAATGGCAACCGCAAAGGCAAAATACAAGGGATACTTCCAGATGTTTTAAAATATGATTGAGATCCTGTGTTTAAAACTTGGAAGTGCTTCTAAATGGCATCTGTTCTTTGTGAGAAGTACAGGGCTGATGACTAGCTATGATGCCATTAATTAGGTCTACAGTTGTAGCCAAATCAAATCAAATCAAATAAAATTTTATTGGTCACATGCGCCGAATACAACAGGTGCAGACATTGCAGTGAAATGCTTACTTACAGCCCTTAACCAACAGTGCATTTATTTTAAACAAAAAAAAAGTAAGAATAAAACAACAACAACAAAAAAGTGTTGAGAAAAAAAGAGCAGAAGTAAAATAAAGTGACAGTAGGGAGGCTATATATACAGTAAAATAAAGTGACAGTAGGGAGGCTATATATACAGGGGGGTACCGTTGCAGAGTCAATGTGCGGGGGCACCGGCTAGTTGAGGTAGTTGAGGTAATATGTACATGTGGGTAGAGTTAAAGTGACTATGCATAAATACTTAACAGAGTAGCAGCAGCGTAAAAGGATGGGGTGGGGGGCAGTGCAAATAGTCCGGGTAGCCATGATTAGCTGTTCAGGAGTCTTATGGCTTGGGGGTAGAAGCTGTTGAGAAGTCTTTTGGACCTAGACTTGGCACTCCGGTACCGCTTGCCGTGCGGTAGCAGAGAGAACAGTCTATGACTAGGGTGGCTGGAGTCTTTGACAATTTTGAGGGCCTTCCTCTGACACCGCCTGGTATAGAGGTCCTGGATGGCAGGGAGCTTTGCCCCAGTGATGTACTGGGCCGTACGCACTACCCTCTGTAGTGCCTTGCGGTCAGAGGCCAAGCAGTTGCCATACCAGGCGGTGATGCAACCAGTCAGGATGCTCTCGATGGTGCAGCTGTAGAATTTTTTGAGGATCTGAGGACCCATGCCAAATCTTTTTAGTCTCCTGAGGGGGAATAGGCTTTGTCGTGCCCTCTTCACGACTGTCTTGGTGTGTTTGGACCATGATAGTTCGTTGGTGATGTGGACACCAAGGAACTTGAAGCTCTCAACCTGTTCCACTACAGCCCCGTCGATGAGAATGGGGGCGTGCTCAGTCCTCTTTTTTTCCTGTAGTCCACAATCATCTCCTTTGTCTTGGTCACGTTGAGGGAGAGGTTGTTGTCCTGGCACCACACGGCCAGATCTCTGACCTCCTCCCTATAGGCTGTCTCATCGTTGTCGGTGATCAGGCCTACCACTGTTGTGTCGTCGGCAAACTTAATGATGGTGTTGGAGTCGTGCCTGGCCATGCAGTCATGGGTGAACAGAGAGTACAGGAGGGGACTGAGCACGCACCCCTGAGGGGCCCACGTGTTGAGGATCAGTGTGGCAGATGTGTTGTTACCTACCCTTACCACCTGGGGGGCGGCCTGTCAGGAAGTCCAGGATCCAGTTGCAGAGGGAGGTGTTTAGTCCCAGGATCCTTAGCTTAGTGATGAGCTTAGAGGGCACTATGGTGTTGAATGCTGAGCTGTAGTCAATGAATAGCATTCTCACGTAGGTGTTCCTCTTGTCCAGGTGGGAAAGGGCAGTGTGGAGTGCGATAGAGATTGCATCATCTGTGGATCTGTTGGGGCGGTATGCAAATTGGAGTGGGTCTAGGGTTTCTGGGATTATGCTGTTGATGTGAGCCATGACCAGTCTTTCAAAGCACTTCATGGCTACAGACGTCAGTGCTACGGGTCGGTAGTCATTTAGGCAGGTTATCTTAGAGTTCTTGGGCACGGGGACTATGGTGGTCTGCTTGAAACATGTTGGTATTACAGACTCAGTCAGGGACATGTTGAAAATGTCAGTGAAGACACTTGCCAGTTGGTCAGCACATGCTCGGAGTACACGTCCTGGTAATCCGTCTGTATGTTGACCTGCTTAAAAGTCTTACTCACATCGGCTACGGAGAGCGTGATCACATAGTCGTCCGGAACAGCTGGTGCTCTCATGCATGCTTCAGTGTTGCTTGCCTCGAAGCGAGCATAGAAGTGGTTTAGCTCGTCTGGTAGGCTTGTGTCACTGGGCAGCTCGCGGCTGTGCTTCCCTTTGTAGTCTGTAATAGTTTTCAAGCCCTGCCACATCCGACGAGCGTCAGAGCCAGTGTAGTATGATTCAATCTTAGACCTGTATTGACTCTTTGCCTGTTTGATGGTTCGTCGGAGGTCATAGCGGGATTTCTTATAAGCGTCCGGGTTAGAGTCCCGTTCCTTGAAAGCGGCAGCTCTACCCTTTAGCTCAGTGCGGATGTTTCCTGTAATCCATGGCTTCTGGTTGGGGTATGTACGTACGGTCACTGTGGGGGACGACATCATCGATGCACTTATTGATGAAGCCAGTGACTGATGTGGTGTACTCCTCAATGCTGTCTGAAGAATCCCGGAACATGTTCCAGTCTGTGCTAGCAAAACAGTCCTGTAGTTTAGCATCTGCGTCATCTGACCACTTTTTTATTAACCGAATCACTGGTGCTTCCTGCTTCAGTTTTTGCTTATAAGCAGGAATCAGGAGGATAGAGTTATGGTCAGATTTGCCAAATGGAGGGCGAGGGAGAGCTTTGTATGCGTCTCTGTGTGTGGAGTAAAGGTGGTCTAGAGTTTTTTTCCCTCTGGTTGCACATTTAACATGCTGGTAGAAATTAGGTAGAACGGATTTAAGTTTCCCTGCATTAAAGTCCCCGGCTACTAGGAGCGCTGCATGTAAAGCATGTAAAGTAATCTCCCAAAACCACTTAAGCCTCCGTCCCAACACATCCATTTAGCCTGCTGTACATATTTTCCCTTTCTGTCATCGCTTTCCCTCTACATCTCTCCCTTTACCTCTACATCTCTCCCTTTCCCTCTGCATCTCTCCCTTTCCCTCTGCATCTCTCCCTTTACCTCTACATCTCTCCCTCTCCCTCTACATCTCTCCCTTTCCCTCTACATCTCTCCCTCTCCCTCTACATCTCTCCCTTTCCCTCTACATCTCTCCCTCTCCCTCTACATCTCTCCCTTTCCCTCTACATCTCTCCCTTTCCCTCTACATCTCTCCCTTTCCCTCTACATCTCTCCCTCTCCCTCTACATCTCTCCCTCTCCCTCTACATCTCTCCCTTTCCCTCTACCTTTACCTCTCTCCCTTTCCCTCTACATCTCTCCCTTTCCCTCTACATCTCTCCCTTTCCCTCTACATCTCTCCCTCTCCCTCTACATCTCTCCCTTTCCCTCTACATCTCTCCCTTTCCCTCTACCTCTCTCCCTTTCCCTCTACCTCTCTCCCTTTCCCTCTACATCTCTCCCTTTCCCTGTCTTTCCTCTATCTCTTCTTGAAACCCTCAGGGGGTTCAGAAGCTGGGCCTCACCCTGGCCAAATCTCTTTCCCTTCTCCTCCCTCTTTTTAATCATCATCTCTCTCTGTAGCGGGGCACCTGCAGTGGGTGGGTAATCATGGTGATGGGATTCACTCTAGGATTAGAAACCTGCTGGCGAGAGAGAGAGAGAGAGAGAGAGAGAGAGAGAGAGAGAGAGAGAGAGAGAGAGAGAGAGAGAGAGAGAGAGAGAGAGAGAGAGAGAGAGAGAGAGAGAGAGAGAGAGAGAGAGAGAGAGAGAGAGAGAGAGAGAGAGAGAGAGAGAGAGAGAGAGAGAGAGAGAGAGAGAGAGAGAGAGAGAGAGAGAGATCATCTCATCTCACACACCCAGGACGTGGATTATAACCCACTAAATGCACAGCAGTACAGCCTGCTACTAGAAGCAGCAGAAAATATCCTCACCCCAAAACCAAGGCAAAAGTGTTGAAATGGAACTTATCACTCATGAGACTATGTTGCATGAGTTGTATACTACTGTATTCACACTGGCAGAATCGTGGGTAGTGTAGTCAGTGCTGTGGTATGCAGACAGAGAGAGAAACAGAGAAACATGCACACAGGATATTATTGCTGTGGAGGGAGTTACTTGGAGTCAGCGTGGAGAGATGTGGGTATTATCACTGCACTGCAGAGTAGAGCTGAATATTCAAGCCTATTTGGGGATGTGGATGTGTCTATTTGAGGCTGTAAGGTGCTTACGTTAGATATGAGGGCTTTGGGAGATACACGATTGAGAGGCAGCTACTGTCGGAGATAGTTTAGTCTGTAGTTTGGTACTGTTTTGAAGAATGTGTGTATGTGTGTGCACATTCATGTGTGCACGTGTCCTAAATACTAACACAGTATGAGTCAGTCTGTGAGCTGTGAGCATATTAACAACATCTCCTGATAGAAATATACCTCCTAGCAGCAGCTCCTCTCCATCCCTGCTCTGCTTATTCTAATGAGCTGGAAGAGAGTCCCTCTTGGTGCAGCAGCACTATATTTGTGGCTGTCAGATCTCTCCCCGGTAACTCCCTGCTGATTTGGTTTTTGGAGGCTATTTTTAGCCATTTCAATGGCTGCCCATTTCATAGTAAAACCCAAAGCTCAGCAGGACTTCTGCTGGTGTGACATTGCACCAAGTCTCAATATCAATACAGACAAAGAACAACCGAAAAACAGGATGAATTCTCTGCTCACAGGGGAAGAGAAACTTGAGTTAAAAAAAGAAAAAAGAAAAGCAATGTAAAAAGGAAGAGCGAAATATTGCTTTTCATTTCATCCCAAAAAATGATACTGTGAATATTTTTCATTTTACTGCAATTTAATTTAGCAGCTTACAGAAGAGATCACAAGGAACCATGTCTATGTTAGCGATAAACTACATTTTCCAGCTGCAGTCACATTCAACTCTTCTCTAGAGTTCATGGAACTTGTAGTCCAACAGACCTTAGCGTGAGGCGAACCCCACAGCCTCCACTGGTATCAGACGCCCTGCTGATATAAATATAGACTGCCTTTCCCGCTCTGCCTCTCTGCGGCCTGTCACTATAGAAACGGTGGTGGTGAGAGCTGTGGTGCCTGATGCGTGAGATGGTACAGCACCCCAGGATGCCACATAGTAGCATAAAGTAGCACATAGAAACCCAATCTGGCAACCCATGTGTAGCAAAACCTTGGACATAAAACACACCAGATCTCATGACTCCAGTGGGACCAGGGCGACCAGAAATGACAGTTCTAGAAGCTCAAATGGTGTGAATGGTCGAACAGAAAACGTCAAGGATGGATCAATGTACTGATAGACAGAGAGATGGATAGGTAGCACCAGAGTGGTGTGTCCCTCCCCATTGGAGAGATGTTAAGAGAAATGGCTACATGCACATCGAATGCGACACACATATCAATGCACACGGGCGCGTGCACACACAGACACACGACTCCAGAGTAAGAGTAAGGGTGGTGAATGATGTAGGAAGGCTTACTTGGAGGCAACGGTTCATCAACAGTTGGGTAATGGTGGGGGTCAGGTCGCAAAGCAGGACCTTGGCTGACTGAAGGAGGATGACTGCATGGCAAGGAACTATCTCCTATACAGACATGGGAGGAGAAACACAGGGGAACCTGTGAGCTAACAGAGGTGGGAAATGGAGGTTGGTGAACGTAAAAGGAACCCTTTTACCAACGTCGACATGTATCCGATATATTGTCTCACATCGGATAAATGTCAGGGGATGAGAAATTGGGAGCGAAAAATGCAGTTTCAGTGTCACTGAGAGATTTTTCAGCAGGTTTGATAATATTTTCTGTCTTTGTCCCCCATACTCCATTGCGGTCAGTGTGTCTCCTTGGAAGGGGCCAGCTAAATAAATCAGGAGGTAGAAAAGCGAATACCTGTGCAGAATGGATAATGTGCCACTGAAACCTATCTCAATGGTATTGGTATGTTATTTCTAGGGCACTCTACCCAGCCCAGAGGGACCACAAAGTAAACACACTCTTATAGTGACCAGAGAGAGAGAGCGAGAGAGATAGAGAGAGAGAGATAGAGAGAGAGAGATTGAGAGACACATTGTGGGGGTGTTGTGGGCGTGACTTTTTTCAGTTCAGAAAGTGCAGTGTGTGTGGCTGCTACTGTACGGTCCTATAAAAGCTGTTTTATTTCTGGCCTGATTCAGGTTTTATTTCTCCCTTTAGTTTTTCCAGGTTTTTCCCCGTTTTTTGTTTGTTTTCACTCTCAAAATCACACGTCTTTAATAGAAAAACA
Organism: Coregonus clupeaformis; assembly: GCF_020615455.1. Lineage (NCBI taxonomy): Eukaryota > Metazoa > Chordata > Actinopteri > Salmoniformes > Salmonidae > Coregonus > Coregonus clupeaformis. The sequence continues at coordinate 68,911 of NW_025535257.1, read as the reverse complement.
ATAACATTTTATGTTCTAAGTCAACAACAATGTTTAAACCACATCAGAAGATCCTTTAATGGGTTACTATTTAATGCAAGTGGGCACCAGGAAGAGACTGCTGTTTGGTTAAGCGGTGTTGCTGTAGCGCTCATGAGATTGCAGAGTTTGCCAAACAAATGGCCACTGGATTGCTGCAAATAATCATGATATCATTCTGCCAGGTAGGGATAGGCTACTTTATAGTTAACATTTAATTGAGAAGGTTTTTGGGAAAGCCTTTCCATCTTTACCAGAAGAAGGTTATCATTAGCATCATATCGCTAACGGCTACACAAAGTGTATATATGCACGCACTGCACACACGCACACAGACAGGGGCATTCCTGCATTTTGTTCATGTCTTATGATTCACTTGGGCAAATTAATGCATTTTATATTAAGTTTAATAGATTTAGTTGATTTCCTATTAAGTTCAATACATTTTTGAATATTGTGTAATTCCATTTAAAAGTTTGGATTCCGTGATTCTCCGCAACACGGATTCTATAAGGCCCTAATACTGTTCTGTGTGTGTGTAGCTATTGTACTGTGTGTGTGTGTGTGTGTGTGTTATAGCACAGAGCGGGCGCTGCTATTTAGAATGTCAGGTAAACGGCAGCGGAACCTCCCAGTGCTGAACATTAACAGTAGTGAATGTGAGTGTGGTGGATCAGTGGGGACTGACTTGGTTCTGCTTGGCCGGGTTTGTACTGAGTACGTTGTAGCCGCAGGTACCTGCATGGCTCCCACCCACCCACTCCTTCTCTCAGTATTCAGCAGTGTGTGTGGTGAGCATACTGTGTGTCTGTGTTGGTGTAGGATTTATCTCCCACCGTATAGTATCTCCGTCCATAAAGAGGTACTGTCAGCCCTCAGCTCTCTCTGCCCTTCCAACAGATAGAGGGAGAATAGAGAAAACGTCAAACAACTGTCAAGACAAATTACAGATATAAAACCGCCACATGCTCCCCCCCAACATGACCCATTTGCTCTAACAATGATAACAATAGTCAGTTACCTAGGTGACAGAAGTTCTGACATTTTTTCGTTAGCAATTCTAATTAAGGAAGAAAGACTTTGAAGTGCATGGGGGATGAAAGGAGAAAGATATAAAGTGCAGGCAGCAGTCTTGCCGTGCCCTGATCGAGGCATAAAATGGGGCCTTAATCTTTTAGCTGTGATTCGTGATCTACATTGCCTATCGTGTCTAATGAGAGTCAACATGTAAAAAACGGAACACTTGTGTAGCTTTGGAGAACACAGGAGTTCAAGTTGAAAGAAAACCATGCATTTTCAGCGTATACCCTAAAAACAGCCAACAGATGTAGGTATGTTGCTCAGCATCAGCAATGTCATCGTGAACAATGTAAATGAAGCTGAATTGTGAACTTGTTTGAACAGAACTGTTTCAAATTCATACGCAATCACTTCCTTTGTCCTAATTATCTCACTATTATCTCATTTTGTCCTTACTTCAACACAACCCAGCCTCAAATGGTTGGGCATCCACTTTGTGTAGCAGTGTTTTCACCCAGTAACTGAACCAGTAACTGAACCAGTAACTGAACCAGTAACTTTACCAGTAACTGAACTAATAACTGAACCAGTAACTTAACCAGTAACTGAACTAATAACTGAACCAGTAACTTAACCAGTAACTGAACTAATAACTGAACCAGTAACTTAACCAGTAACTGAACTAATAACTGAAACAGTAGCTGAAGCACCATTTCAGTCAAAGCCAAATAAAAAACAAACATAGAAACAAAGAACATAGATAACAAAACAACATGGCAGTAGAAAAGCAGCTTATGACCAAAAACAAAAGCCTGGTACCATATGTCTGGGCAGGCAGGCAGCCAGGAACCTAAAAATGCTGTGCTACCATGAGTTTGACCACATTCTTTGTGTGACCTAACCACCCCATGCTGACCCCTCTCCTCTAAGGCCACCATCACCTTTGACCCCTGTCCAGGAGGCCTGATGTGTGTGTTGATGTGTATGTACAGTATGTCGATGTGTGTGTGTGTGATGTGTGTGTGTGGGGAAGATACACACAATGGTCATCGCAACAGACACAAACACTATTGTGAAAGGAGCAAACTGGGGGTAAACGCACAACTGCGGGGGTCTGTGCTTCCCATAGCCTCCTATCTCGAACCACGGTGCACTGCTCTTTTAAAGGACAAACAATGATTAGCACAATCATGGGTGATGGTTCGGTTGGCATTCACTCGTTTCACGTTTGTGAAACTGGAAATGAGGTCGGCAGTGGGGGTTGGGGGGGAAGATAATTAGAGCGACACTGACAGTGCTCACGCACCTGAATGTGGGGGGAGAAATAACAGGGCTCCCTGTGCAACACACTAACGGGCAACCAGGCCTGTCACAGCGGAGACTATGGATTCAGTCACAATAACAGAGCTTTCCTGTACTCTCTCTATCAATAGTGGTGAGGAGGAGGCCTTGTTTCTAAAGATAAGGTTCTGTGTATAGTAAGTTATAATTATTGTGGTGGGCTGCAATGCTGTGCAGTTGTTGTACAGTGTAACCATCACAAGGTAGGAGAGTAGAGTAGTCTTGCAAAAATAGAAATGGGGGTTGTGTTTTCATTTGTTATTCTGGGTATGTTTTTATCACATTTGCTAAGGTTGACCTGGTCTTAGGGTCTGAACAGGGTAAACACACATTTACCAGGTGTATCAGTTAGTACGTGACTAGAAAGAGCATCTCACCTCCTGCTGTCCTATCGCTAGGCCCGGCCACCGGTGACTCCCCGCTCCCCCCTCTCGTCCCCTCCTCTGTCTCCTCCCTCCATTCTGCTGTCGTCCCATCGCCGCCAGGCTCCCTGGTCTCGGGGCTCTGGATGGAGTCAGGCACCGACTCAAAGGCGCTGTTCTCCTCCTCTTCCTCCTCTTCGTCCTGTGAGGAGAAGACAGTGCTCTCTGAGAGGCGTGTGCTGTCCACCGACGACAGCCGTGTGTGGCTGCAGACGCGGTTGCGCCCCTCGTAGCCAGAGTTACTGTAGCAGGAGGTGCTGTAACAACTGGTGCTGTAACAAGACGTGCTGTAGCACGAGTTGTCGCACAATTCGCACTCACTCCCCCTCACTCCCCGGCCGCCTCCGCCCCCTTCCGCCTCTTCGTTCTCCAGGCGTGGGTGCAGCGTCCTCCCTCCCCTCTCCCCTCCATCCAGGAGCTGGTTGAGTTCTGACAGGCGCTCAATGGACAGACTGCGGGGGAGGGTCCTACTACGACAGCAGGGGGCTGTGCACTCACGCACCTGGGAGGGGGACGCCAGGGATTGGGACACGTCTCCCTCCTCCTCCTCCCCTTCCCCCTCCTCCCCGTCCTTGGAGGTGGGTTTGATGGTAGGCTCCTCAGTAGAAGACCCTCCCTCCTCTTCCTCCTCCTCCCCGCTGCCCTGCCGTTGGCGTGCTGAAGGCAGGCTGTGGAGGAGGTGGTGGATGCGGATGTAGTGGGTGCGCGGCGTCTCGGGGTCGCCACACGACGAGGCGATCACCGTCTCCAGCTCAGAGACGGGCAGCGAGCAGGGCCTGTTCTTGCGCCGCAGGGCGCTCCGCATCGGAGGGGAGGCGCGGGCCGGGCAGCAACAGTCAACCCTCCTCGGTTCGGCTTCCACCACCAGCTGCTCGCCCTCCTCCTCCACTACCTCCACTTCCTCCTCAGCCGGCACAGGCCCCGTGGCTCCTTCCAACGGCTCCTCCACAGCAGTGGTAGGTTCCTCACTGTCCAACTCCATCTCCACACCCTCAGGGTTAGGCTGCACTTGGGCCTCCCCCTCCTCCACCTCCTCAGACAGGGCATGAGCCTCCTGTGCTCCAGTCTCCTCCTCCTCCTCTATCTCCTCCTCCACCACTTGTTCAGCTG